>NC_088420.1:29975584-30003084 GCF_034236695.1 Oncorhynchus nerka | reverse complement strand
GCTGGGCTGGGTTGGGTTGGGCTAGTGTAAGGTTCTGTATTGCTGGGCTGGGTTGGGCTAGTGTAAGGTTCTGTATTGCTGGGCTGGGTTGGGCTAGTGTAAGGTTCTGTATTGCTGGGCTGGGTTGGGCTAGTGTAAGGTTCTGCGATTCAGGTTGGCAGGGTGTTAGGTTCAGTCAGACTGACGTGGGAGGGCAGTGTCTGGTGTAATGCCGTAGAGCAGCCTGTGAGTTGTGACTCCTGAGCTGCAACACAAACGCATGGCCCTGTGCCAGCTATGGAGAGGCACTGGATAACACACTCTCTGTCCTCACCCTCCACAGCTCTTTTTCTCAGTCTCACAGCTGTCTATAAGTCTTAGGTCCGAGTATTTTTTTTATAAAGGTTTATAATAAGTGTGCATGTGCTTCGCTAATAGAGCTCTTCGCTAGTGGAGAAAGAGCTCTTGTATTTTATCTTTATGGAATCCAAGTCACCTCAGGTCACCTTCATAAATCCTTGATGAGAGACATTTCTGATGTTGTTTTAGTAACAAAGTCGAAACCAGACTTGTTATGAAAATTGTCTGTTGACGATAAGACTACTTCTCTTCACTGTCTCAGGCGGGCTGGATCGTCCTCCAATGTCCAGAGGTCAACTGCATGCTGACAAGCTGAGCTACAGGAGAGTAAGATGATATGAGATTTACTCAGTTCAGTGATAGCTACGTGGTTACTGTACTTAACATGTCCATCTAACAAGCTGCTCTTCTAACTGTCTGTTACACTAAAACATGTGAGGGATAAGACTAGGTAGGTATACATAAAACAAGACTTTTGTCTCAATGTGTTGAGTGTCTGTTTGACATAATTGAGCACTAAATATACACAATCTACATGAGTGGATGACTCAATAAAAACATGGTGATACCCACTCATGAGGGGGGCTGTGTTAGTAATCCCAGAACGAACAGCTGTCCTAAGTCTTAACCCCAGTAAAAATCTGCTTTTAATTTATCTGGCTATCGTTTATCCACATGTCCATCCCTTATATTTAGCCTCACAATGAAGTGTTCAGATATTCCATTGTCTTTTCAGGACAACCAGGGACACAAGTATAACACAAAACTAGTTGACATAAACAGTTGCATTCATGAGTTTAATTGACAAATGTCAAAAAGAAAAGAAGGTCCACCAAAGCACGAACCTGATCAAAATGAATGTATATGAACGCTCTAAGTACAGAAATGGTTAGTGCGAAATTAATATCCAACTTTATCCAATATCCAACAGGGACAACTTTGTGGAGTTTGGAGTTTGTGACAGCAACTATGTGAGTTTATTACAGTATTATGATGTTTCCTGTGATCTTCTATGTAGAACAACCCTTTACCTAACGACTCTTGTGTAGCTTGTGAGCGTCATAGAGCAAAAAATGTGTCTCTGCTTTTTAATAGATAGCTTTTAACAGTTTGTAACTTTTTGTATAAAAAAAACTCGCCCTCGTCTCACAAGCACCGCTCTAGCTCAGCCCCAGTTAATCACCCAGACTAATCTACGGATGCAGAAGGAATAGACGAATCCAATGGTACCACCCAGAAGTCTGTAGCTCAAACACATTATGGTTCATTTTAACATTACATTTAAGTCATTTAGCAGACGCTCTTATCAAAGGGTGGGACTCATTGGGTTAATGATGTGAACCTGACTCAATCCATTGTTTAACTGCAGAACAGCCTTCTATCTCACCTACTTTATTTTGTCTTTTTTTTAATTGAACCTTTATTTAACTAGGCAAAAACGAATTCTTATTTTACAATGACGGCCTACCCCAGCCAAACCCTCCCCTAACCCAGACAACGCTGAGCCAATTGTGCGCCGCCCTATGGGACTTCCGATCCCGGCCGGTTGTGATACAGCCTGGGATCGAACCAGGGTCTGTAGTGATGCCTCTAGAACTGAAATGCAGTGCGTTAGACTGCTGCGCCACTTGGGAGCCCGTGTGAACCATGTACAGTGGCTAGTTGGTCAGTCTATCTAATTGTAACCACACCTTTAGTATCTATAAATGGAAGAAGTTGAAGAAGTGAGTCCCAGGAACAGGCCTCAGACGTGGACAAGGGAAAAGCTTACTATCACAGTCTAGACCACTTACAGCCAGGGAAGATTTTCAGGAGGGCAATTCCATGCTAGCGGCAGAATTTCAGTTTTATATGTCAAATTTTTCCAAAAACTCTGTAAAATCTCTGCTCTGAATTAAGATTCAGTGATGTCTGCAGAAAGAATGGGGCATCAGCTATAACATGACACCTTGAGGTTTAAAACGTCTATTTTGGTTATTGAACTAGAGTAAGTGAAGTGGATTTACACCACGTAACCCTGAATCTAATTAGAATAAAAATGTGTCTGTTTTTTTACCCCGTTTTCTCCCCAATTTCATGGTATCCAATTGGTAGTTACAGTGTTGTCTCACCGCTGCAACTCCTGTATGGATTTTGGGAGAGGCGAATGTCAAGAGCCATTCGTCCTCCGAAACACAACACAACCCAACCAAGCCGCACTGCCCGCTTAACCCTGGAAGCCAGCCACACCAATGTGTCAGAGGAAACACTGTACACGTGGCGAACATTTTTCTTAAAGGTATCTGTGACCGACAGATGCATATCTGTATCCCCAATCATGTGAAATCCATAGAATGAAAAAAATATCTAAAGAAATATTTTGGGCCTTACTGCTATTAGCCCATACAAATGCTTTGAATAACAGATTCACTACATCGAACAACAGATAGTGAGTTGACATCAATTTACTGATTTCCATCTATGAACTGTAACTCAGTAAAATATTTGAAATTGTGGCATGTTGTGTTTATATTTTTGTTCAGCATAAATGTAAAAAAAATTGTTGAAAAAATGGTTTCCTGATCTGTCTTATATCGCTCAGATATACACTGCATGACCAAAAGTATGTGGACTGCTACTCATTGAACATCTCATTCCAAAATCATGGGTATTAGTATGTAGTTGGTACCCCCTTTGCTGCTATAACCGCCTATACTCTTCTGGGAAGGCTTTCCACTAGATGTTGGAACATTGCTGCGGGAAATCGCTTCCATTCATCCACAAGAGCATGAGTGAGGTCAGGCACTGATGTTGGGTGATTATGCCTGGCTCGCAGTTGGTACTCCAATTCATCTCAAAGGTGTTCGATGAGGTTGAGGTCAGGGCTCTGTGCTGGTCAGTCAAGTCTTTCCACACTGATCTCGACAAACCATTTATGTATGGGCCTCGTTTAGTGCATTGTCATGCTGAAACAGGAAAAAGCCTTCCCAAACTGTTGCCAGGAATTTGTAAGCACAGAATCATCTAGAATGTCATTGTATGCTGTAGCGTTAAGATTTCCCTTCACTGGAACTAAGGGGCCTAGCCCGAACCATGAAAAACAGCCCCAGACCATTATTCCTCTTCCACCAAACTTTACATTTGGCACTATGCAATCAGGCAGGTAGCGTTCTCCTGGCATCCACCAAACCCAGATCCGTCTGTCGGACTGCCAGATGGTGAAGCGTGATTCATCACTCCAGAGAACGCGTTTTTTACTGCTCAAGAGTCCACATAATTATGTATATTTTGTGTAGGACAGACACTTCAGAACAAACTTCCTTTGAGTTTTGGGGGGACTATCTGTTGTTCTATGTAGTGAATCTGTTATTCAATGCATTTGTATGGGCTAATAGCAGTAAGGCCCAAAATATATATATATATTTTTTCATACTTCAAGAGGTCTTAAAACTCTAAATCAAATAGCTAAATTATCCTTGGTATGACCTTCTTAAAACAATGCCATATAGCTTAGATAGGGCTTACACTGTTATGGGAGCTCTGCCCCCAAACAAGACCAAATTTATTTGGTCCGGACCAAATCTGAACCAATCATAGACGTCTACGTTTCACAAGTTTGGCCATCAAATTACAGCACAGTAGAGCTCAGTAGAGTAGAGTTCAGTACGGTACAGCAGAGTACAGTAAAGTAGAGTACAGTACAGTACGGTAGAGCAGATTTCAGTACAGTAGAGCTCAGTAGAGTAGAGTTCAGTACGGTACAGCAGAGTACAGTAAAGTAGAGTACAGTACAGTAAAGTAGAGTACAGTACAGTAGAGCAGAGTTCAGTACAGTAGAGTAGAGTTCAGTACGGTACAGCAGAATACAGTAAAGTAGAGTACAGTACAGTAGAGCAGAGTTCAGTACAGTAGAGTAGAGTTCAGTACGGTACAGCAGAGTACAGTAAAGTAGAGTAGAGTTCAGTACGGTACAGCAGAGTACAGTAAAGTAGAGTAGAGTTCAGTACGGTCCAGCAGAGTTCAGTACAGTAGAGTAGAGTTCAGTACGGTACAGCACAGTACAGTACAGTAGAGTAGAGTTCAGTACGGTACAGCAGAGTACAGTAAAGTAGAGTAGAGTTCAGTACGGTACAGCAGAGTACAGTAAAGTAGAGTAGAGTTTAGTACGGTACAGCAGAGTTCTGTACGGTACAGCAGAGTACAGTAAAGTAGAGTACAGTACAGTAGAGTAGAGTTCAGTACGGTACAGCAGAGTACAGTAAAGTAGAGTACAGTACAGTACGGTACAGCAGAGTACAGTAAAGTAGAGTACAGTACAGTACAGTACAGTAGAGTAGAGTTCAGTACGGTACAGCAGAGTCCAGTAAAGTAGAGTACAGTACAGTACAGTACAGTAGAGTAGAGTTCAGTACGGTACAGCAGAGTCCAGTAAAGTAGAGTACAGTACAGTACGGTAGAGCAGATTTCAGTACAGTAGTGTAGAATATAGTGTCGTGGAAATTCAGTACAGAGAGAGACTTGGTCTTTTCTTCAAACAATCCTCTTTATTTAATATCGATGAATTATTGAAATAATGAGACCGTCATCCCACCAGTCTTGATTGACTGTTAGGCTGAGAGTCTAGCCTTTACTGACGATGCACAGGTTTTCTATAGCTGATACCAAGATTGCTTAGTCAGTTATTTCTAACCTTCCCATAGGCCACCTTGGTTGTCTACACAGATGGTCTTTTGCTTAGTTTCCTCATCCCAAGATGAGACAATGAGGCATTGTTCTCAACTCTTCCAGGCTCTCTCTATCTCGAGTCACACACACCACATCTTGTCTATAGAATGCTAGCTTTTAGGTTTTTATCACCAACACAAATCAATTGTCAGCTTAAAACTATTTCTAGTAGAACCCATGTCCTCAACACCCAGACTAGCTGCAGGGTGCAGAGTGGAGACCTTAAAACACAGCATTAGCAGGACAGAAATATCTTACTGTTTGTTAAGTAAATAATTGTTAGATATCCAACAAATAAGGTGAACACATGTTTCCCTCAAAATAGTGCAGTACAGAGTAGAATATAGTACATTATAGTTGACTCAAATCTAGTGTGCTTTTCTGTGCCTCCCGAGTGGTGCAGCGGTCTAAAGCACTGATTGGTGCTAGAGGTGTCATTACAGATCCGGGTTCGATCCCGGGCTGTGTCGCAGCCGGCTGTGACCAGCAGACTTATGAAGCGGTGCACAATTAGCCCAGTGTCGTCTGGGTTAGAGGAGGTTTTGGCCAACTGAGATGTCCATGTCTAGCAACTCCTTGTGGTGGCCAGGTGCATGCACACTGGCTTCAGTCACCAGCTGTACAGTGTTCTCTCTGACACATTGGTGTGGCTGGCTTCCTGGTTAAGCAAACAGTGTGTCAAGAAGCAGTGGGGTCGTGTTTCGGAGGATGCATTGCTCTTGACCTTAGCCTCTCCCGAATCCGGATGGGACAAGACTGTAACTACCAATTGAGGAGAAAAAGGAGTAATAAATAATAATAATACTCCTCTTTACTGTACTATCCAAACATATGAACCCAACTGTGGGTTCTGAAGGAATTTCGAGTTTTAACCACCTAATAATTGATCAATAAATTTGATATCAGTAAAACCACTATAACTATTTGATAGGTCTATTTTTGAAGATTGGTGAAAAATGTAAATGCCCTAATTTCCATTAAAATATAGACTCTTAGCTTTCATTTGACACTCAATTTGACATGTTCCTATGAATTTGACATGTTGGTGCTCATTGGTCCTTTTACATGGAAATGACCAGGAATAATGTGAGAACACACACACACACACACACACACGCACGCACGCACGCACGCACGCACGCACGCACGCACACACACACACACACACACACACACACACACACACACACACACACACACACACACACACACACACACACACACACACACACACACACACACACACACACACACACACACACACACACACACACACACACACACACACACACACACACACACACACACACACACACACACACACACACACACACACACACACACACACACACACACACACACACACACACACACACACACACACACACACACACACACACACACACACACACACACACACACACTTGAAGGCAGTGCCCTTGTGTCCAGACCAACACGGCTGGAGAAAGTAATCAGGAAAACAGAAATGATACAAAAATCCTGTTTACTTACTGGAGAATCCGTAAAGTGGGATAAAAAGCTCAAAGAGGAGTCAGCCGTGCGTGTCAAACAGACAAATGGCAGAGAGACACGTCCAGCTGTTTGCCTGTCCTGGGGTTGCTGTAATGAGCCTTAGCCTCCATTGAGCCGACCAAAGCATCATCAGTCCCTTCCTGTCGCTAAGCCTCAACATGTCCACAAACACAGCCTCTCATTCCGATCACTCTTCGCCTACACCTCAACACATCTGCTAGGTCTGCTGCCATGGACCACAAACCTCTGACATACCTCTCCTCCTTCTACTACTGTCCCAGTCTCTCTCTCACTCTGTCTCACTGTATATGGCTCACTCACCCACCCAACCATTTAGTGACTTGGATAATTGATTTCTTTATTTAATTTTTTATTTTATTTAACTAGGCAAGTCAGTTAAGAACACATTCTTATTTATAATGATGGCCTACCCCAGCCAAACCCGGACAGCGCTGAGCCAATTGTGCGCTGCCCTATGGGACTCCCAATCACAGCTGGTTGTGATACCGCTTGGAATCAAACCAGGGTCTGTAGTGACTCCTCTAGCACTGAGGTGCCTTAGAGTGCTGCACCACTTGGGAGCCTGGAGCCCAAATCTCTGGATCCTAAATGTATGATTATAATAATTATTCATAATCATGGACTCAAAGAGTCAAACATGCAACTCTGGTTTTACAAGATCATGTCCCTTTCATCACTGTGCTGTAACAATAATATCAGTCTACCCTGTCAGTTCATTAACACTACAGATGGATACAGTAGTAACCTCTCAGAGACCATTAAAGGAGATCATGTCCCTTTCATCACTGTGCTGTAACAATAACATCAGTCTACCCTGTCAGTTCATTAACACTACAGATGGATACAGTAGTAACCTCTCAGAGACCATTAAAGGAGATCATGTCCCTTTCATCACTGTGCTGTAACAATAACATCAGTCTACCCTGTCAGTTCATTAACACTACAGATGGATACAGTAGTAACCTCTCAGAGACCATTAAAGGAGATCATGTCCCTTTCATCACTGTGCTGTAACAATAACATCAGTCTACCCTGTCAGTTCATTAACACTACAGATGGATACAGTAGTAACCTCTCAGAGACCATTAAAGGAGATCATGTCCCTTTCATCACTGTGCTGTAACAATAACATCAGTCTACCCTGTCAGTTCATTAACACTACAGATGGATACAGTAGTAACCTCTCAGAGACCATTAAAGGAGATCATGTCCCTTTCATCACTGTGCTGTAACAATAATATCAGTCTACCCTGTCAGTTCATTAACACTACAGATGGATACAGTAGTAACCTCTCAGAGACCATTAAAGGAGATCATGTCCCTTTCATCACTGTGCTGTAACAATAACATCAGTCTACCCTGTCAGTTCATTAACACTACAGATGGATACAGTAGTAACCTCTCAGAGACCATTAAAGGAGATCATGTCCCTTTCATCACTGTGCTGTAACAATAACATCAGTCTACCCTGTCAGTTCATTAACACTACAGATGGATACAGTAGTAACCTCTCAGAGACCATTAAAGGAGATCATGTCCCTTTCATCACTGTGCTGTAACAATAACATCAGTCTACCCTGTCAGTTCATTAACACTACAGATGGATACAGTAGTAACCTCTCAGAGACCATTAAAGGAGATCATGTCCCTTTCATCATCTGTGCTGTAACAATAACATCAGTCTACCCTGTCAGTTCATTAACACTACAGATGGATAGAGTAGTAACCTCTCAGAGACCATTAAAGGAGATCATGTCCCTTTCATCACTGTGCTGTAACAATAACATCAGTCTACCCTGTCAGTTCATTAACACTACAGATGGATACAGTAGTAACCTCTCAGAGACCATTAAAGGAGATCATGTCCCTTTCATCACTGTGCTGTAACAATAATATCAGTCTACCCTGTCAGTTCATTAACACTACAGATGGATACAGTAGTAACCTCTCAGAGACCATTAAAGGAGATCATGTCCCTTTCATCACTGTGCTGTAACAATAACATCAGTCTACCCTGTCAGTTCATTAACACTACAGATGGATACAGTAGTAACCTCTCAGAGACCATTAAAGGAGATCATGTCCCTTTCATCACTGTGCTGTAACAATAACATCAGTCTACCCTGTCAGTTCATTAACACTACAGATGGATACAGTAGTAACCTCTCAGAGACCATTAAAGGAGATCATGTCCCTTTCATCACTGTGCTGTAACAATAACATCAGTCTACCCTGTCAGTTCATTAACACTACAGATGGATAGAGTAGTAACCTCTCAGAGACCATTAAAGGAGATCATGTCCCTTTCATCACTGTGCTGTAACAATAACATCAGTCTACCCTGTCAGTTCATTAACACTACAGATGGATGCAGTAGTAACCTCTCAGAGACCATTAAAGGAGATCATGTCCCTTTCATCACTGTGCTGTAACAATAACATCAGTCTACCCTGTCAGTTCATTAACACTACAGATGGATACAGTAGTAACCTCTCAGAGACCATTAAAGGAGATCATGTCGCTTTCATCATCTGTGCTGTAACAATAACATCAGTCTACCCTGTCAGTTCATTAACACTACAGATGGATAGAGTAGTAACCTCTCAGAGACCATTAAAGGAGATCATGTCCCTTTCATCACTGTGCTGTAACAATAACATCAGTCTACCCTGTCAGTTCATTAACACTACAGATGGATAGAGTAGTAACCTCTCAGAGACCATTAAAGGAGATCATGTCCCTTTCATCACTGTGCTGTAACAATAACATCAGTCTACCCTGTCAGTTCATTAACACTACAGATGGATACAGTAGTAACCTCTCAGAGACCATTAAAGGAGATAATGTCCCTTTCATCACTGTGCTGTAACAATAACATCATTCTACCCTGTCAGTTCATTAACACTACAGATGGATACAGTAGTAACCTCTCAGAGACCATTAAAGGAGATCATGTCCCTTTCATCACTGTGCTGTAACAATAATATCAGTCTACCCTGTCAGTTCATTAACACTACAGATGGATACAGTAGTAACCTCTCAGAGACCATTAAAGGAGATCATGGAATGGAATCAATGTTCTTGTGAACACCTGTAGGGTACTGAGATATGGTTATTTGTTACTTCCAGGCCAATGTGTGGTCTAATATCACATACTAATAGATTTCCACTTCCCTCTCTCAGTAATGCTGTCTCACATTTCTATACTAAGCAGAGTAAGAGATGAGTTATAAACTGAGAACCAGCTTCACATCTGGCCCAAATAAAATGCAATGCCATCTCCAATCCCCATTAAAAAGAACTTGCATTAATTACTACATTAACTTATTAATCATGCACTCATCACTCCATCCATCTATACACACTTTTACAGTAATTAATCATATTTGTCAGTAGCAGCAGCATATGTCTAAAATACTCTGTTTATTGCCTGACAATAGACAAACACACTCAGGGAAATGGCTGTCTCTTCCTTATATGACAAAAATATATTACCCTTTCACCCAATAGTTAAACATTGTTATGGCTAGGCTACTTCATCTGTACAATAACCGGTGTTTATGTCATCCCTCACAGCCTATTACAGCTTCGGTGCATCATCAGCTCACATCTCAGCTCACTGGTCACCATAGCAGCACCCACTCGTAGCACGCGCTCCAGCAGGTATATCTCACTGGTCACCCCCAAAGCCAATTTCTCCTTTGGTCGTCTTTCCTTCCAGTTCTCTGCTAACCATGACTGGAACGAATTGCAAAAATCTCTGAAGCTGGAGACTCACATCTCCCTCCCTAGCTTTAAGCACCAGCTGTCAGAGCAGCTTACAGATCACTGCACCTGTACATAGCACATCTGTAAACAGCCCATCTGTCTACCTACCTCCTCCCCATACTGGTATTTATTTATTTATTTTGCTCCTTTGCACCCCAGTATCTCTACCTGCACATTCATCTTCTGCACATCTACCATTCCAGTGTTTAATTGCTATGTTGTAATTACTTTGCCACCATGGCCTATTTATTTCCTTAACTTACCTCATTTGCACTCACTGTATATAGACTTTTTGTTTTCTTTTGTTCTACTGTATTATTGACTATATGTTTTGTTTACTCCATGTGTAACTCCGTGTTGTTGTATGTGTCTAACTGCTTTGCTTTATCTTGGCCAGGTCACAGTTGCAAATGAGAACTGGTTCTCAACTTTCCTACCTGGTTAAATAAAGGTTAAATGAATAAAAAATCTGTAGCTCGGTGCACGTGGTCGGGTGACAGTCCTAATCTTAGTGAGGTTTACTGTCTACTCAGCACATTGTCTTACCAGGAGAGTACAGTTTGGCAAGTTGTTGGGCCCCGGGGTGTGCTGCGGTCCCCAGCGAGACGCCATGCTGCGGGCAGCCGCGCCGTGCTCAATCCCGTTAGGATCCTCTTCTTCCATAGACCGATGTTTGATCTCTCTCTTTGACAGTAGTACTGCTGCTTCCAACTCAAGCCTCCCTTCCATTCCCCCGGTTTCAACTAAAATGCTTAAATCATGTTTATTTTATTTTATTTTAAACAATGCCAGTTATTTGATTACTTGCGAATGTTTATGTCAGTGTGGTGGAGTGATGCTTTCGGAGCTAACCAATAAAACCCGGAACTGCGCCTCTGACACACAGAACTATACAATGGCAGCTACTGCTTTCCTTTCGTCAGATTGATCCAACTGTTTATTTCATTCTTCAAAGACAACAAACAGCATGGTGTTTATGTAAATATCGTACAACTGGCGAGTTTTAGAGTGGCGCTTTCATGTTTTGCTAATTATTAAAACTAGGTTTTTTAATCTCTCCTTTCTTAAAGCCGATTTATGCTTGATCTGGTAATGTGGTCCGGAGGTTCTGTACAGAGGGTGTGACTCAATTGCGGAGCCTCTGGAGGCTTGCAGAGGCCAAATCAAGCTCCATACTGCATCGCCTTGCGCCTCTCAAATGTTGTAACAATGTGGAGGGCTCCTTATAGAACTCGTTAGCTTGTAGACCTAAAACATGGAAATGAGTTACCTCTGGTTCGTTAAACCATCCCTATGGGAAAAATGAATTGGGAATGAATAGGGTTTTGGAATAAACCCCCAAAATAAGGGCTGAGGTTAACACAGGCTTAGGAGATCTTATATGTTTTGTTTTATGAGATAATATCAGTCAGTTAATATGACCTTTATGGCTCAATGTGTTTCATGTGGTTTTTATTATTACATGCTTCAAAATTCACCAAAAGTGAAGTTAGCTGATATCTCATAGATCAAAACGTATAACATGTCCTAAGCCTGTGTTTACTACAGAACATATTTTCAGCATTTATCCAAAACCTCTACAAAAATGCAATTTATTTTCTCCATGGGCAACAATAGCTAATATTGTTAATGGAAACTACTTAAATAGGTAGAACAAATATGTCTTTCCTCTGAGAATGACAAAACCACCGCCATAAATACCTGGCATCAGAGTGAACGCCTCTGAGTGTCTAGATCTCACACTTTCCTGTCCTCTAACACTTTGAAAATGCTGCTGTAAAATATTGAGGATCCCTAACGTCCTGGCGCAACAGTGTGAGAATGGTTTGAGCTGATACACGCTGTGGTGCGATGCCATTGACTCGCTCTCGCCCGCTGGCACAGATCCAACAGTGCAGGACAAAAACAAGACCTGTTGCTATTTCAGAAACTTCAATGATTCAAATATGACACTGTATAGTCTCTATTTCTTTACAAAGCTTATTCAATTACATTTTAGCCACGTTTTTAAACCGAAGCTGGTTGTAATGGTTAGTAGACTATTCTTCTTTCCTGTATCCTTAATTACACTGATGATTCCTCTCCTCAGCATCTGGCTGTCTCATGCAGAATTGTTGAAATGTAATGTTACAAATGATATATTGTTTTTCAATATCTCAATTTGTCATCTAGGTTTAATGAACAAAACAGACAACATGATAGCGATAACTTTATGTTGGCTAATTCTGACAAAGTGACAAAAAATGGCCTAAATCAGGGATGGGCAACTGGTGGCCCGCTACCCCCTTTTGTAGGCCCTCAATCCCCCCCCACCCACACCAAAAAAAAGAAAACTCAGTTGTGGTCTCAATTTAATGTTGAGAGTTACAATAATATAATACACAAGGTGAAGTTTTGAAATGTGGTTGTGCATCAGCGGTTTTTATTTTGTTATGTCAGTCCCTGACAGTCACTCAATTAGCACATGTCAGCTACATGCTTTTCCATTGGTAAGTTAGTCTAGCGGCCAACAATATTTTCGCTTAGGGCCCCCAAAAGGCTAGGGGTATGGATGTGGGTACACAGACCCACAAGCCACTTCGGCCCTTCATGATGAGTTCCGATTTTTTTGTGGCCCCCAGCCCCATCAAAGTTGCCCATCCCTGGCCTAAATATTGTTTCCAATTGCACCGGTTATGTGTGCTGGCAGGAGCCCCAATGTGTTCTGCTGACCTCTCATGGCCCAATGAATAGTACCATCACGCAGTCCATCAAATATCATTACGCATAGGCCGATTGTTTATAACCTGCTAGAACCATTGCATTGTCTTTATGATACATATTTTCTAACATCTACCAAATATACATTTTGATTATAATTAATTTTGGGCTCAAAATATAGCCTTTTGAATTGTAAAACGAAAATAGTAAATTATTAAAACATTTCCCTTAACTAAAGTTAGACAATATTAAAAGATACACATGCACTTGTCAGTTGTAGTCTAGTTAAAATAAGTAATATGGCAAGTTGACTCTCGCCCATAAACGGAGAAGTTCAACTGCTCCCAGGGCACTGTGGTATATCAATGTGTTCCGAGGACTGATTTCTGGGAACGGTACCGACCTTCTGTCCAGCAGAACCATGAGATTCAACGGCTGAAACAGCTGCTTAAACACATGGATGCAATTAAAGCAGAAGGCCGTATGGTCGTCAAACCAATAGTCTATTATTGATAGAGAGGAGAGGTTTAGATGCCTGTTTTTAGATGATGTAAAAGTATATTTTGCTCGGTTATATTTAGTATAATCCAGATGTCAATGTCATATATTGAAACTAAGTTTGTCTGATATGATAAACAATAAATGTTGTGGGATTTAGGGAAATATGATATTACATGTATTATAGATAAGTCCATTCAATCATGAGTGAACGATTTGTGGAGTAAATATTTGTATCCTGCTATACTAGGCATTTCATTTCCACTTAAAAATTATAAATGTCTTATAAATAGTACATACATTGTTGCAGTTGTATAAATTATATTAGACCCTACATAATTATCTAAAAGCGGGGGGGGTCATAAACAAGATCCACTATTAGTTTATGATCATGTCCCCAAACACCTCTTTTCCCTAAGTGTTATGTCTTTGCATATTGCATTTCATAGATGTGTTATGATCAATTTTCATATAGAAAAATATCTCCCTTGAAGAGTCACTGATGCAGCCTGATCTCATAGACTAGACTTAACATACTAAATATAAATCCAAGACACTAAAATTAGGATGATATGTTATGTGATAATTCAGGCAAAACAAAAGTAGGGTGGATGGGCATGTTAGCAATGCAAATGTTGCGTGTTTGAATCTCATCACGAACAACTTTAGCATTTTAGCTAATTAGCAACTTTGAAACTACTTACTACTTTTGAGCTACTCTGCAACTACTTAGCATGTTAGCTAACCTTAACCCCTAGCTAATGTTAGCCACCTAGCTAACTTTAGCATTAGCCACCTAGCAAACATTAGCCACAACAAATTGGATTTTGTAACACTTTTAGCAAATTCATGAAGTATTGTACGAATTGTAATTCATAACATATCTTACAAATTGTAATATGTGACATATCATACGTATTGGCTAGGCTACCTGGTGCGGCAGGTAGCCTAGTGGTTAGATCGTTGGGCCAGTAACCGAAAGGTTGCTGATCGAATCCCTGAGCCGCCAAGGTAAAAATCTGTCGTTCTCCCCCTGAACAAGGTAGTTAATCCACTGTTCCTAGGCCGTCATTGTGAATTAGAATTTGTTCTTAACAGAATTGCCTAGTTAAATAAAGGATACAAAAAAAGTCTAATTTGTAACATACATGAATTGGGCAGACATCCACAAATGAATACATAACATATCTTACTAAGTGGAGTGGGTTAGGTTTACCATGTTATGTCTGGACAGACAAGTGAAGGGATGCAAAATGCTACTGACATTTTTCAGGTGGGGAGAGAGCGAGAGAGGGTGGAGGCGGCTTCTCTTGAAGCACTGGGCATCTTATGACATGCATTATCTGAATTAGGCCCACAGAATTATACCTATGGAGGAGTGAAACAAACATCTTTCTGGTAAGAAGAGTGGCGGGGGCGTATGCCTCATGACTAACGAGACATGGTGTGATGATGGAAACATACAGGAACTCAAATCCTTCTGTTCACCTGATTTAGAATTCCTCACAATCAAATGTAGACCGCATTATCTTCCAAGAGAATTCTCCTCGATTATAATCACAGCCGTATATATCCCCCCCCAAGCAGACACATCGATGGCTCTGAACGAACTTTATTTAACTCTTTGCAAACTGGAAACCATTTAACCGGAGGCTGCATTCATTGTAGCTGGGGATTTTAACAAAGCTAATCTGAAAACAAGACTCCCTAAATTTTACCAGCATATCGATTGCGCAACCAGGGGTGGTAAAACCTTGGATCATTGTTACTCTAACTTCCGCGACGCATATAAGGCCCTGCCCCGCCCCCCTTTCGGAAAAGCTGACCACGACTCCATTTTGCTGATCCCTGCCTACAGGCAGAAACTAAAACAAGAGGCTCCCACGCTGAGGTCTGTCCAACGCTGGTCAGACCAAGCTGACTCCACACTCCAAGACTGCTTCCATCACGTGGACTGGGACATGTTTCGTATTGCGTCAGATGGAAATATTGACGAATACGCTGATTCGGTGTGCGAGTTCATTAGAACGTGCGTCGAAGATGTCGTTCCCATAGCAACGATAAAAACATTCCCAAACCAGAAACCGTGGATTGATGGCAGCATTCGCGTGAAACTGAAAGCGAACCACTGCTTTTAATCAGGGCAAGGTGTCTGGTAATATGTCCGAATATAAACAATGCAGCTATTCCCTCCGCAAGGCTATTAAACAAGCTAAGCGTCAGTACAGAGACAAAGTGGAATCTCAATTCAATGGCTCAGACACAAGAGGCATGTGGCAGGGTCTACAGTCAATCACGGACTACAAGAAGAAACCCAGCCCAGTCACGGACCAGGATGTCTTGCTCCCAGGCAGACTAAATAACTTTTTTGCCCGCTTTGAGGACAATACAGTGCCACTGACACGGCCTGCAACGAAAACATGCGGTCTCTCCTTCACTGCAGCCGAGGTGAGTAAGACATTTAAACGTGTTAACCCTCGCAAGGCTGCAGGCCCAGACGGCATCCCCAGCCGCGCCCTCAGAGCATGCGCAGACCAGCTGGCCGGTGTGTTTACGGACATATTCAATCAATCCCTATACCAGTCTGCTGTTCCCACATGCTTCAAGAGGGCCACCATTGTTCCTGTTCCCAAGAAAGCTAAGGTAACTGAGCTAAACGACTACCGCCCCGTAGCACTCACTTCCGTCATCATGAAGTGCTTTGAGAGACTAGTCAAGGACCATATCACCTCCACCCTACCTGACACCCTAGACCCACTCCAATTTGCTTACCGCCCAAATAGGTCCACAGACGATGCAATCTCAACCACACTGCACACTGCCCTAACCCACCTGGACAAGAGGAATACCTATGTGAGAATGCTGTTCATCGACTACAGCTCGGCATTCAACACCATAGTACCCTCCAAGCTCGTCATCAAGCTCGAGACCCTGGGTCTCGACCCCGCCCTGTGCAACTGGGTACTGGACTTCCTGACGGGCCGCCCCCAGGTGGTGAGGGTAGGCAACAACATCTCCTCCCCGCTGATCCTCAACACGGGGCCCCACAAGGGTGCGTTCTGAGCCCTCTCCTGTACTCCCTGTTCACCCACGACTGCGTGGCCACGCACGCCTCCAACTCAATCATCAAGTTTGCGGACGACACAACAGTGGTAGGCTTGATTACCAACAACGACGAGACGGCCTACAGGGAGGAGGTGAGGGCCCTCGGAGTGTGGTGTCAGGAAAATAACCTCACACTCAACGTCAACAAAACTAAGGAGATGATTGTGGACTTCAGGAAACAGCAGAGGGAACACCCCCCTATCCACATCGATGGATCAGTAGTGGAGAGGGTAGCAAGTTTTAAGTTCCTCGGCATACACATCACAGACAAACTGAATTGGTCCACTCACACTGACAGCGTCGTGAAGAAGGCGCAGCAGCGCCTCTTCAACCTCAGGAGGCTGAAGAAATTCGGCTTGTCACCAAAAGCACTCACAAACTTCTACAGATGCACAATCGAGAGCATCCTGGCGGGCTGTATCACCGCCTGGTACGGCAACTGCTCCGCCCTCAACCGTAAGGCTCTCCAGAGGGTAGTGAGGTCTGCACAACGCATCACCGGGGGAAAACTACCTGCCCTCCAGGACACCTACACCACCCGATGTTACAGGAAGGCCATAAAGATCATCAAGGACATCAACCACCCGAGCCACTGCCTGTTCACCCCGCTATCTTCCAGAAGGCGAGGTCTGTTAAACAGCCACCACTAACATTGAGTGGCTGCTGCCAACACACTGTCATTGACACTGACCCAACTCCAGCCACTTTAATAATGGGAATTGATGGGAAATGATGTAAATATATCACTAGCCACTTTAAACAATGCTACCTTATATAATGTTACTTACCCTACATTATTCATCTCATATGCATATGTATATACTGTACTCTAGATCATCGACTGCATCCTTATGTCACTAGCCACTTTAACTATGCCACTTTGTTTACTTTGTCTACATACTCATCTCATATGTATATACTGTACTCGATACCATCTACTGTATGCTGCTCTGTACCATCACTCATTCATATATCCTTATGTACATATTCCTTATCCCCTTACGCTGTGTATAAGACAGTAGTTTTGGAATTGTTAGTTAGATTACTTGTTGGTTATCACTGCATTGTCGGAACTAGAAGCACAAGCATTTCGCTACACTCGCATTAACATCTGCTAACCATGTGTATGTGACAAATAAAATTTGATTTGATTTGATTTGAGTGGCTTCTATGGAGAACTTTGAATGTCTGAGCTTCTGAGAGTTGAGTTAACATTGGACCAAAGAAGCACTAGAGTTAAAAACACATCTTACCTTTTTGTAGTTTATAAAACTTACGTGAACTATAATATCCTTAGCTAGCATATAAAAAGTGAATTAATTCTTCTCTAATAAAAAAACAATATAAAAACATAAAAATAATAAATTGCTCCCCATTTCTGAATGATGCTTGTATCGTCTTCAGTAGGCTACAGTAACCTATGCTTCGGAGGGGGAGGGGAAGGTAGCCGACACACACACACACCCACTGGTAAAGATTTACAGCTGGCAGGCAGACGCTGGAATATGTTTCTGGGTGACAGAGTGAGGGCTTTGCATAGCAGTCAGTTATTAACCGGTTCCCATGCTTTTAAAATAATGGAACAGTAAAGATCTCTTTTGTTCCCGGTTCTGATTCTGTTCCTCTAATATTTTCATTATTTTATGGTTTTCAGTTCTGTTCGCTGAAGAGGTTCCAACCTCTGGCTTACATTGAAAGCTGCTGTAGTGAAGGTATGTTATTCTCTTTTCATTAGAAAAACAAGACTCACAACACACACACACACATTCCTTTTCTTCATGATTTATTAGCATTTTTTTATTGACTGTACTAGTTATTGCAATCTGGTTAATTCACATTTAAAAAGCAGACATCATCCAGTTGCCCTGAAATTGATGATATTCATTTTTACAATAACCATTAGGTCCATAGACTGGAAAATCCAATCACACCATTATGTTTTTCTTAACTTTATTTTGTTTGTCTTTTTATTTTGTAATTACAAAAAAGAAAATATATAACAATAATCATAAAAAGGAGGAAAACTCAGAAATATTACGACTGGCAAACAATCACAATACAGCACAAGTACCTATTTACTGCAAGAAATAAGAAGGTACAATAACGAAAGAGTAAAAACATATGCAAAACAAATTGAAAAGAATTGGCACCTATGAAGTTTGATACAAGAAGCAACAGAGGACAAGGTAAATTATGCATTTCTAGAGACTAAAATCAGAGACTAAAGGGCGTTTCTTTTTTTGTACAATTTTTTCTTTTGTTAAAAAAACGCACACCCGGGTAGCAGGGACGATAAAAAATACTGCACGTACAATACCTTTTCTCTCCATCTCCTTTTTTTAAATATCCTTTTCTTTTTTAATAGCATATCCCATTAATATTCATTCCCCACTGCTCGTAATAGCTGTGCCTGGTGGCGGAATCGTTAGAGTTTTACATGTGAGTAGCAAATGACACTTTGATTGGCTGTGATGTTGAAATGGTCCTCCCCCACCGGGCCTGGGTCGGGGTTCTGGGCTGAGCCAGGAGTCCTGCCGGGCCCAGTCTCACTGCGCGTGCTGGCTCAGTGTGTGGTTCTGGAAGGGAAGAGAGGAGAACACATGAGGAGAGAAATAATAAGCTACGTGCCCACACCTCCGAGCCCCCACAGCCACCTAACCCACATCCCTACACCTCTCTTTATACACAACAGTCATGTCTGTCTGTCCATCAGAGGACCCTAGCCTCCTGTAACACGGACTACCTGCTCTACCCACTATATATATCATATATCGAGCTGCAGATAAACCCAAACGTCATATTATATTCATTGTGTCTTTGCTTTGCGGTCTTCCTTATCCATGGCAACATGAAACAATGATTTGTTTATTCAGATTTATGAGGCGCGCATCCCTTTTGATATTCTTATAAATATTTGAAAACACCATATCAATACCTTATGAGGCCCACATTCCAACAGCACTTGAGCGCAACACATGAATTCATAATAACACACAAAACACCTTTATCAAAATTACATCCACAACACCACCATCAACAACTGCAGGAGCCTGGTTTCTCTGCACACCTCAAACAGAGGGTATATAACTTCATACCAGATCAGATAGATGTGAAGAGTTAAACTATCAATCACAGCAGATATGGGGCTCCCAGAGGCCTGTGTTAGGGAGAATTCTGGTAGGCTGGCTGGTTCGTCTGCGCTCTCCCCGGGACCATAAACCCAATTCCCAGGGAAAGCTCAGCAATCATCCCCCTCTTCCCGCTAAAAGCTGCTTTCCAAGATTAATCTCTCACAGATAGGCCCATGGTTCTGTGCACCACTATGAAAAAAGGAAAAGGGGAAAAATCTGAAGGATTAAACATGGTTTTCCGTTGATAAATACTTATTCTTTGGGCCTTATCTTGGTGCACATATTTTGCACACGACTGTTGGCAGAGCCAGGCTGCACTAGTTCAGCAGAGGAGGCCAAGCGCCCGGGTCTTAAAGCTCTAGACTGGCTGATTGCAGCCATTCAGGGTCAGTCTTTCTTTTCCTCTTTCTGTCTCTCGCTCATTCTCTCCATCTCCCTCTTTTCCTGCACCCCTCCCCTGCGTATGCGAGTGGGAACGAGCACACCGAGGGCTCTTCAGCGAGGAGCCGTCTCTCACTGGGAGCCACTGACCCCATTATGAGAGAAAACCACTTCTCTCTCGCTCTGATCCACGGCGCCTGCAGTTCCACACCCCTCCAGCAGAGGTCAGGGTTGGCTCTCCATCTGCCTGCTTCTCCTGTTACTCAGGCCACAGCAGACAGGAGAGTTCCAGCCAGAAGAGAGGCAGAACATTTTACACAAAACAGAATATTAGATCTTGATTTCATCATCATCATGTATAGGCACATGTCAGTTTCATGTGTGCTTCCTTTGAGTCTATTGTCTCCTTATGTGACAGAAAGTAGAATTTTTGGGACGTAGCCTTGCCCCATCTTTGTGCGTGAATGTGTTTGTGTGTATGTGTGTGTTAGAGAGGGAGAGAGAGAGAGGGAGTGTGTGTGCGTGCATGTTTTCCCCCAGGTTTCCAGGGTTTTGTTGGTGTGTATTGATTTGCAGAAAGAGGGGATTGAGAGGCAGTGGCTGCTCCCTGAGTCCCTGGGGTCCTGGGTTACACCAGCACTGCAGCGGCCTGATGGAAACAGCACAGATAGGGGGAGGAGAGGAGAGGAGGAAGGAGCCGCACAAACACCCTCACCTACACTGCTGCACATTCCACAGGATGGATATTTCCCATACAACTCAAACTAGAAGAGAACCCACGCACGCACGCACGCACGCACGCACGCACGCACGCACGCACGCACGCACGCACACACACACACACACACACACACACACACACACACACACACACACATTAGAGCCTGCAATATTGGGTTGGTGTAATGGAAAAGTACAGTGCCTTGCGAAAGTATTCGGCCCCCTTGAACTTTGCGAACTTTTGCCACATTTCAGGCTTCAAACATAAAGATATAAAACTGTATTTTTTTGTGAAGAATCAACAACAAGTGGGACACAATCATGAAGTGGAATGACATTTATTGGATATTTCAAACTTTTTTTAACAAATCAAAAACTGAAAAATTGGGCGTGCAAAATTATTCGCCCCCTTCAGTTAATACTTTGTAGCGCCACCTTTTGCTGCGATTACAGCTGTAAGTCGCAGGGTATGTCTCTATCAGTTTTGCACATCGAGAGACTGAATTTTTTTCCCATTCCTCCTTGCAAAACAGCTCGAGCTCAGTGAGGTTGGATGGAGAGCATTTGTGAACAGCAGTTTTCAGTTCTTTCCACAGATTCTCGATTGGATTCAGGTCTGGACTTTGACTTGGCCATTCTAACACCTGGATATGTTTATTTTTGAACCATTCCATTGTAGATTTTGCTTTATGTTTTGGATCATTGTCTTGTTGGAAGACAAATCTCCGTCCCAGTCTCAGGTCTTTTGCAGACTCCATCAGGTTTTCTTCCAGAATGGTCCTGTATTTGGCTCCATCCATCTTCCCATCAATTTTAACCATCTTCCCTGTCCCTGCTGAAGAAAAGCAGGCCCAAACCATGATGCTGCCACCACCATGTTTGACAGTGGGGATGGTGTGTTCAGGGTGATGAGCTGTGTTGCTTTTACGCCAAACATAACGTTTTGCATTGTTGCCAAAAAGTTCAATTTTGGTTTCATCTGACCAGAGCACCGACTTCCACATGTTTGGTGTGTCTCCCAGGTGGCTTGTGGCAAACTTTAAACTACACTTTTTATGGATATCTTTAAGAAATGGCTTTCTTCTTGCCACTCTTCCATAAAGGCCAGATTTGTGCAATATACGACTGATTGTTGTCCTATGGACAGAGTCTCCCACCTCAGCTGTAGATCTCTGCAGTTCATCCAGAGTGATCATGGGCCTCTTGGCTGCATCTCTGATCAGTCATCTCCTTGTATGAGCTGAAAGTTTAGAGGGACGGCCAGGTCTTGGTAGATTTGCAGTGGTCTAATACTCCTTCCATTTCAATATTATCGCTTGCACAGTGCTCCTTGGGATGTTTAAAGCTTGGGAAATCTTTTTGTATCCAAATCCGGCTTTAAACTCCTTCACAACAGTATCTCGGACCTGCCTGGTGTGTTCCTTGTTCTTCATGATGCTCTCTGCGCTTTTAACGGACCTCTGAGACTATCACAGTGCAGGTGCATTTATACGGAGACTTGATTACACACAGGTGGATTGTATTTATCATCATTAGTCATTTAGGTCAACATTGGATCATTCAGAGATCCTCACTGAACTTCTGGAGAGAGTTTGCTGCACTGAAAGTAAAGGGGCTGAATAATTTTGCACGCCCAATTTTTCAGTTTTTGATTTGTTAAAACAGTTTGAAATATCCAATAAATGTCGTTCCACTTCATGATTGTGTCCCACTTGTTGTTGATTAAATGTGTTAATCAGTGTGAACACAGACAGACAGTCATACACACTGTGATGCTAGTCTCAGCTCGTCTCAGTCGTCAGGGGCTGGGGTATTGATCAAGCCGTAGGCGATCAATGGGGCGAATGGTGTGAGTCTCTGAATCTGATAATGACTCTCAGTGTGACATCAGTCCTATGCAGCTATAATTGATATATTCTCCAGGATGAGGAGATCGAGGGCTCTGCTTTCACTCTTTAAGCAGGAGGAGACCGGAGACTGAGACCACAAACACACCCTGTCATCGGACAGAGAACACACATCACCCAATACCTGACAAACACTATTACTATTCCACCCCTACAACCTGAAGAACTAGCAAAGAATTGATCCTGAAACAACCTCCTCCTCCCATCAGACTGCACAACATCAATGGCTAACAACTCCACATTACAAATATCTAAATAGAAAACATCACATTTCAACTCCCTCACTGCCAAGACAAAAGACATCAAGTCGACAAGATAACCACTGTACTAACAAAGGTAGAACATCACAGACAGTGTTATTCCTTTGTATTGTACCATCAAACTAAACAGAGAGAGCATGCTTGCATGTCACAGTGTAGCAGGGGGACACTGTGTGATGGATGGAACAGCGCCCCTCTACACAGGGAGGCTGTGCAGTGGGCAGAACAGCCCCTCACTGCTCAGTCAATATCTAGGCTGTCATTGTTTTCCTAAACTGGTTATAAAAGAGAGGCTAAATCCTGCCGAGCTGTGGGCTCATGGGAAATATGGCCCAGTCGCATTACTAATGCAGAGACTGTGAGACTGCTGCACACACTGGGGGGAGGAAGAGGGGGAGGGAAAGGGGAGAGCAGAGGGGGAGAGAGAGGGGAGGCAGGAGATAAAAATAAAGGAAAATGAAATCTACGTTTCCAACACACACGCTTTATTAACTGTGTTACAACACGCGAGGACCTAGACAGGGCTGCCATCGTGTCACTTTCAATCAGGCGTCTGAGGCGCCGCCGCAGGGCCCCCTGGCCCCCCGGCACCTCACGGCTCCAGGCTCTGTGGCATCCTCTGGGGAGCAGGCCGGGGTGGTGAGACTTAAACATGTCAGTTCACCAGGAATCCTCTAACAAACACAGTCCTCTGGGGAGCAGGCAGGGGTGGTGAGACTTAAACATGTCAGTTCACCAGGAATCCTCTAACAAACAGTCCTCTGCTCTGCACATCAATGTACTAGAACAACAACTTTCACACAATTTTTTTTGCTTTTGCAGAATAGCAGCAGCCTTAACAGACGTGTCCACTATTTGGGAACACTTGAACAGCTAGGGCGTTAAATCTTGTCTGTGGTGATATAACATACCGACATGATCTACTGTAGTAGCATCGCTGAGCAAGTCTAGCATACTCTGATTCGCCTATATGGCACGATCTCAAACAGCCACAGGAAGAGGAAATACTGTTTTTGGCGCTAGCCTGTCCCTCTCTGCTCTGCTCTGTTTTTAACACAAAATGAAAAATCACCTTTGCCGCCTGGTTCACTTTAGTGTGGCTTATTTTTAGACCGTTGACAGTCTTCCAAGGGCCGGAGACTAACAGATGGGCTGTCTTAAAGCTTCATATGTTCCCAGGTTTTCACCTCCGAGAGACAGGAAACTCACTGGGGAGTGCGCTACAAATAACCCCTCCCGCACTCCCTCTTTCCTTCCCCTAACCCCACCACCCCACCAAATAAATGTGCCCGTTCTCCAGCCATGTACTATTTCGTCATGATCCTGCCGGCTCCCACCCTCTCACCCAAGAGGGACTTCCCCTCCCCTGTTGCTCAGCCAAGCTCAGACTCAGAGACATTAACACATCCAAAAGACTCACACACACACAAACCCATAGGACTGGCTAGCCATAACACACAACCGCACAGAAACACACTAACCTGGTTCGACTTATTTAAACATAACACACACTCACTGAAATGGCTGTAGATATACAGTATTACAGGTCCTGTCCTGATACAGCTGGTGTAACTAATGAATCCCTCCTTGGCCTTACAGCTATGGGGTTCAGTCCCTCATCTTCCCTATATCACACAATAACACACCTACCAACACATCCTGTTCCAACTATAGAATGGGACACAAAGTGGTGTAAGTATATCCTGTGGAGAATAACATAGGGTTAGCTATATACAATATGATATAAAAATGTGCACTCACATACTATGCACGTGCACACCCAGAGAGAGAACAGAGAGGGGTCCTGAGGCACAGCAGTGAGATCCGTACAGACTATATGGGGCGTAGAGGAGTGTTGAGGGCCAGATGAGCTCAGGGGCCCCAGACGGACTGTGCCATGGGTGACAGAGTACAGAGAGACATGCAGCGCTGCTCTCCCATTCGCTCTCCCAGCCCGCCCGGCCTGATCACCAGAGCACACTCCCATTCCCTTTCCGTGTCACTGTCATAACATACCCAATCCCCACAGGTACCCGGGGACCCCGCTTATTTTATGACAACGCACCCTAAACAAAAAAACAAAAAAAGGTAAGAGCAGCGAGCAAAGCATATAGAGAGAGGTGAGTGGAGGGGTTTGATGTAGTCGGCTGCGCTTTGTGGTGTCACAACAAAATGACCACCCAGAGGGAAGAGAGAGAGAGGGAAATGGAGAGAGAGACAGGAGTAGAGCGAAAGAGAAAGGGATGGGAATATTCAAGAGGAGGTTTGATGGTGTGACTGTGAGCTTCTCTCCCCAGTAGAGCTGTCAGTGGTGTGTGATTTATAGTGTGTTTGTGTCAGCCTCCAGCTGCTGAATGGAGAACATCAGGGTGTAAAAGACCCCGTCCTGTGTGTTCTCTATGATGGAGAGAGAGAAAGAGGAAAAGAGAGAGAATGAGAGACAGACAGACCAAGTGAGAGAGAAAGACAGAGACCCCACATAGAGTATCACCTCCATGTCGTTACCACACCCTCAGTGTCGTGAGTGGTGTGATGTATAACGATCTAGTGATCGAGCCCACATCTCTACTGTGGTTGATCAGATCACAGTGCAACCACGTCTCTACACCCCCAGCTCATATGTCACTGTCAAAGCCATGACAGTCCTGTTTTGGCAACGAGTGGAACCACAGCACGCAGCGCTTGTCCTGTACCGCAACAACACATCTCAGTTGTACATATTACCTCAATGATCTGGACTGGCCTGTACCCCCGCACATTGACTCTGTACCACTACCACATGTATATAGCCTCATTACTAACCTGTACCTCCGCACATTGACTCTGTACTACTACCACATGTATATAGCCTCATTACTAACCTGTACCACCGCACATTGACTCCGTACAACTACCACATGTATATAGCCTCATTACTAACCTGTACCCCCGCACATTGACTCCGTACTACTACCACATGTATATAGCCTCATTACTAACCTGTACCACCGCACATTGACTCCGTACAACTACCACATGTATATAGCCTCATTACTAACCTGTACCCCCGCACATTGACTCTCTACCACTACCACATGTATATAGCCTCATTACTAACCTGTACCCCCGCAAATTGACTCTGTACCACTACCACATGTATATAGCCTCATTACTAACCTGTACCCCCGCACATTGACTCTGTACCACTACCACATGTATATAGCCTCATTACTAACCTGTACCCCGCACATTGACTCTGTACCACTACCACATGTATATAGCCTCATTACTAACCTGTACCCCGCACATTGACTCTGTACCACTACCACATGTATATAGCCTCATTACTAACCTGTACCCCGCACATACTGACTCTGTACCACTACCACATGTATATAGCTTCATTAACCTGTACCCCGCACATTGACTATGTACCACTACCACATGTACATAGCCTCTAACCTGTACCCCGCACATTGACTCTGTACCACTACCACATGTACATAGCCTCATTACTAACCTGTACCCCCGCACATTGACTCTGTACCACTACCACATGTATATAGCCTCATTACTAACCTGTACCCCGCACATTGACTCTGTACCACTACCACATGTATATAGCCTCATTACTAACCTGTACCCCGCACATTGACTCTGTACCACTACCACATGTATATAGCCTCATTACTAACCTGTACCCCAGCACATTGACTCTGTACCACTACCACATGTATATAGCCTCATTACTAACCTGTACCCCCCATTGAGCACATTGACTCTGTACCACTACCACACATGTATATAGCCCTCACCTTACTAACCTGTACCCCGCACTAATTGACTCTCTGTACCACTACCACATGTATATAGCTCATTACTAACCTGTATCCCCGCACATTGACTCTGTACCACTACCACATGTATATAGCCTCATTACTAACCTGTACCCCAGCACCTCGCACATTGCCTCACTCTGCACATTGACCACTACCACATGTATATAGCCTCATTACTAACCTGTACCCCGCACATTGACTCCTGTACCACTAACACTGTAGCCTCATTACTAACCTGCACATTGACTCTGTACCACTACCACATGTATATAGCCTCATTACTAACCTGTATCCCCGCACATTGACTCTGTACCACTACCACATGTATATAGCCTCATTGACTCTGTACCACTACCTGTATATAGCCTCCTAACCTGCACATTGACTCTGTACCACTACCACATGTATATAGCCTCATTACTAACCTGTACCGCAAAATTTCGCCAACTACCACATGTATATGACTCTGTACCACTACCACATGTATATAGCCTCATTACTAACCTGTACCCCAGCGCATTGACTCTGTACCACTACCACATGTATATAGCCTCATTACTAACCTGTACCCCGCACATTGACTCTGTACCACTACCACATGTATATAGCCTCATT
>NC_088420.1:29919291-29975484 GCF_034236695.1 Oncorhynchus nerka | reverse complement strand
AGGAGGAGAGAGACAGTGTGAGAGAAAGCAGGGGGAAGCGAGACAGTGTGAGCGAAAGCAAGGAGGAGAGACACAGTGTGAGAGAAAGCAAGGAGGAGAGAGACAGTGTGAGAGAAAGCAAGGAGGAGAGAGACAGTGTGAGAGAATGCAGGGGGAAGAGAGACAGTGTGAGAGAAAGCAGGGGAAGAGAGACAGTGTGAGAGAAAGCAAGGAGGAGAGAGACAGTGTGAGAGAAAGCAGGGGGAAGAGAGACAGTGTGAGAGAAAGCAGGGGGAAGAGAGACAGTGTGAGAGAAAGCAGGGGGAAGAGAGACAGTGTGAGAGAAAGCAGGAGAAGCGAGACAGTGTGAGAGAAAGCAGGGGAAGAGAGACAGTGTGAGAGAAAGCAGGGGGAAGAGAGACAGTGTGAGAGAAAGCAAGGAGGAGAGAGACAGTGTGAGAGAAAGCAGGGGGAAGAGAGACAGTGTGAGAGAAAGCAGGGAGAAGAGAGACAGTGTGAGAGAAAGCAGGGGGAAGAGAGACAGTGTGAGAGAAAGCAGGGGGAAGAGAGACAGTGTGAGAGAAAGCAGGGGGAAGAGAGACAGTGTGAGAGAAAGCAGGGGGAAGAGAGACAGTGTGAGCGAAAGCAGGGGGAAGTGTGAGAGAGCGAGACAGTGGAGAGAAAGCAGGGGAAGAGAGACAGTGTGAGAGAAAGCAGGGGGAAGAGAGACAGTGTGAGAGAAAGCAAAGCAGGGGGAAGAGAGACAGTGTGGAGAAAGCAGGGGGAAGAGAGACAGTGTGAGAGAAAGCAAGGAGGAGAGAGACAGGAGAGAAAGAAGGAGGAGAGACAGTGTGAGAGAAAGCAGGGGAAGAGAGACAGTGTGAGAGAAAGCAGTGTGTGAGAGAAAGCAAGGAGGAGAGAGACAGTGTGAGAGAAAGCAAGGAGGAGAGAGACAGTGTGAGAGAGCAAGAGAGACAGTGTGAGAGAAAGCAAGGAGGAGAGAGACAGTGAGAGAAAGCAAAGCAGACAGTGAGATAAAGCAGAAGAGAGACAGTGTGAGAGAAAGCAAGGAGGAGAGAGACAGTGGAGAGAAACAGTGTGAGAGAAAGCAGGGGGAAGAGAGACAGTGTGAGAAAGCAAGGAGGAGAGACACAGTGTGAGAGAAAGCAAGGAGAGAGAGACAGTGTGAGAGAAAGCAGGGGAAGAGAGACAGTGTGAGAGAAAGCAAGGAGGGGAGAGACAGTGTGAGAGAAAGCAAGGAGGAGAGAGACAGTGTGAGAGAAAGCAAGGAGGAAGAGACAGTGTGAGAGAAAGCAAGGAGGAGAGAGACAGTGTGAGAGAAAGCAGGGGAAGAGAGACAGTGTGAGAGAAAGCAAGGAGGGGAGAGACAGTGTGAGAGAAAGCAAGGAGGAGAGAGACAGTGTGAGAGAAAGCAAGGAGGAGAGAGACAGTGTGAGAGAAAGCAAGGAGGAGAGAGACAGTGTGAGAGAAAGCAGGGGAAGAGAGACAGTGTGAGAGAAAGCAGGGGAAGAGAGACAGTGTGAGAGAAAGCAAGGAGGAGAGAGACAGTGTGAGAGAAAGAGGGGGAAGCAGTGGAGAAAGCAAGAGGAGACAGTGTGAGAGAAAGCAAGGAGGAGAGAGACAGTGTGAGAGAAAGCAGGGGAGACAGTGTGAGAGAAAGCAGGGGAAGAGAGACAGTGTGAGAGAAAGCAGGGGGAAGAGAGACAGAGAAAAGCAGGGGAAGCTTAGACAGTGTGAGAGAAAGAAAGCAGTGGAGGAAGGAGAGAGACAGTGTGAGAGAAAGCAGGGGGAAGAGAGACAGTGTGAGAGAAAGCAGAGGGAAGACAGAGAGAAGAGAGACAGGGGAAGAGAGAAGAGAGACAGTGTGAGAGAAAGCAGGGGGAAGAGAGACAGTGTGAGAGAAAGCAGGGGGAAGAGAGACAGTGAGAGAAGGCAGGGGAAGAGAGACAGTGTGAGAGCAGGGGAAGACAGTGTGAGAGAAAGCAAGGAGGAGAGAGACAGTGTGAGAGAAAGCAAAGCAGTGAGCGAAAGCAAGGAGGAGAGAGACAGTGTGAGAGAAAGCAAGGAGGAGAGAGACAGTGTGAGAGAAAGCAGGGGGAAGAGAGACAGTGTGAGATAAAGCAGGGGGAAGAGAGACAGGAGAGAAAGCAGGAGGAGAGAGACAGTGTGAGAGAAAGCAAGGAGGAGAGAGACAGGGAGAGAAAGCAGGGGGAAGCGAGACAGTGTGAGAGAAAGCAAGGAGGAGAGACACAGTGTGAGAGAAAGCAAGGAGGAGAGAGACAGTGTGAGAGAAAGCAGGGGAAGAGAGACAGTGTGAGAGAAAGCAAGGAGGGGAGAGACAGTGTGAGAGAAAGCAAGGAGGAGAGAGACAGTGTGAGAGAAAGCAAGGAGGAGAGAGACAGTGTGAGAGAAAGCAGGGGAAGAGAGACAGTGTGAGAGAAAGCAGGGGAAGAGAGACAGTGTGAGAGAAAGCAAGGGGGAAGAGAGACAGTGTGAGAAAGCAAGGAGGAGAGAGACAGGGAAAGCAAGGAGGAGAGAGACAGTGTGAGAGAAAGCAAGGAGGAGAGAGACAGTGTGAGAGAAAGCAGGGGGAAGAGACAGTGTGAGAGAAAGCAGGGGGAAGAGAGACAGTGTGAGAGAAAGCAAGGAGGAGAGAGACAGTGTGAGAGCAGGGGGAAGCGAGACAGTGTGAGCGAAAGCAAGGAGGAGAGAGACAGTGTGAGAGAAAGAAGGAGGAGAGAGACAGTGTGAGAGAAAGCAGGGGGAAGAGAGACAGTGTGAGAGAAAGCAGGGGGAGAAAGAGGAGAGAGACAGTGTGAGAGAAAGCAGGGGGAAGAGAGACAGTGTGAGAGCAAAGACAGGGAGAGAGCAGGGGGAGACAGTGTGAGAGAAAGCAAGGAGGAGAGAGACAGTGTGAGAGAAAGCAGGGGGAAGAGAGACAGTGTGAGAGAAAGCAGAGGAAGAGAGACAGTGTGAGAGAAAGCAGGGGGAGAGACAGTGTGAGAGAAAGCAGGGGAAGCGAGACAGTGTGAGAGAAAGCAGGGGAAGAGAGACAGTGAGAGAAAGCAGGGGAAGAGAGACAGTGTGAGAGAAAGCAGGGGGAAGAGAGACAGTGTGAGAGAAAGCAGGGGAAGAGAGACAGTGTGAGAGAAAGCAGGGGGAAGAGAGACAGTGAGAGAAAGCAGGGGAGAGAGACAGTGTGAGAGAAAGCAGGGGGAAGAGAGACAGTGTGAGAGAAAGCAAGGAGGAGAGAGACAGTGTGAGAGAAAGCAGAAAGAGAGAAGAGAGAGACAGTGTGAGAGAAAGCAGGGGGAAGAGAGACAGGAGAGAAAGAGGGGGAGAGACAGTGTGAAAGCAGGGGAAAGCAGTGGGAGAAAGCAGGGGAAGAGAGACAGTGTGAGAGAAAGCAGGGGAAGAGAGACAGTGTGAGAGAAAGCAAGGAGGAGAGAGACAGTGTGAGAGAAAGCAAGGAAGAGAGACAGGGAGAGAAAGCAGGGGAAGCGACAGTGTGAGACACAGTGTGAGCAGGGAGAAGAGAGACAGTGTGAGAGAAAGCAGGAGGAGAGAGACAGTGTGAGAGAAAGCAGGGGGAAGAGAGACAGTGAGACAAAGTGGGGAGAGAGACAGTGTGAGAGAAAGCAGGGGGAAGACAGAGAGAAAGCAGGGGAAGAGAGACAGTGCAGGGGGAAGAGAGACAGTGAGACAGTGAGAGAAAGCAGGGGGAAGAGAGACAGTGTGAGAGAAAGCAGGGGGAAGAGAGACAGTGTGAGAGAAAGCAGGGGGAGAGAGACAGTGTGAGAGAAAGCAAAGGAGAGAGACAGGGAGAAAGCAGGGGGAGAGACAGTGTGAGAGAAAGCAGGGGAAGAGAGACAGTGTGAGAGAAAGCAGGAGGAAGAGAGACAGTGTGAGAGAAGGGGAGCAGTGGAGGAAAGCAGGAGAGAGAGACAGTGTGAGAGAAAGCAGGAGAAGAGAGACAGTGTGAGAGAAAGCAGGGGAAGAGAGACAGTGTGAGAGAAGGAGGAGAGAGACAGTGTGAGAGAAAGCAAGGAGGAGAGAGACAGTGTGAGAGAAAGCAGGGGGAGGAGACAGAGAGAAAGCAGGGGGAAGAGAGACAGTGTGAGAGAAAGCAAGGAGGAGAGAGACAGAGAGAAAGCAGGGGGAAGAGACAGAAAAGCAAGGAGGAGAGACAGAGAGAAAGCAGGGGAGAGAGACAGCAAGGAGGGGAAGAGAGACAGTGTGAGAGAAAGCAGGGGGAGAGACAGTGTGAGACAGGAGGAGAGAGACAGTGTGAGAGAAAGCAAGGGGAGAGAGACAGAGACAGGAGGAGAGAGACAGTGTGAGAGAAAGCAGGGAAGAGAGAAGGGGGAAGAGAGACAGTGTGAGAGAAAGCAAAGAGAGACAGGGGCAAGGAAGAGAGACAGAGGAGGGAGAGAGACAGTGTGAGAGAAAGCAGGGGAAGTGTGAGAGACAGTGTGAGAGAAAGCAGGGGAAAAGAGAGAGAGACAGTGTGAGAAAGCAAGGAGAAGAGAGACAGTGTGAGAGAAAGCAGGGGGAAGAGAGACAGTGTGAGCGAAAGCAAGGAGGAGAGAGACAGTGTGAGAGAAAGCAAGGAGGAGAGAGACAGTGAGAGAGAAAGCAGGGGGAAGCAGACAGTGTGAGAGAAAGCAGGGGGAAGAGAGACAGGGAGAAAGCAGGGGAGAGAGACAGTGTGAGAGAAAGCAGGGGAAGAGAGACAGTGTGAGAGAAAGCAAGGAGGAGAGAGACAGTGTGAGAGAAAGCAAGGGGAAGAGAGACAGGGGGAAGAGAGACAGTGTGAGAGAAAGCAAGGAGGAGAGAGACAGTGAGACAGTGTGAGCGAAAGCAAGGGAGGAGAGAGACAGTGTGAGAGAAAGCAAGGAGAAGAGAGACAGTGGAGAGAAAGCAGGGGAAGAGACAGTGTGAGAGAAAGCAGGAGGAAGAGAGACAGTGTGAGAGAAAGCAAGGAGGAGAGAGACAGTGTGAGAGAAAGCAGGGGGAAGCGAGACAGTGTGAGAGAAAGCAGGGGAAGAGAGACAGTGTGAGAGAAAGCAAGGAGGAGAGAGACAGTGTGAGAGAAAGCAGGGGAAGAGACAGTGTGAGAGAAAGCAAGGAGGAGAGACACAGTGTGAGAGAAAGCAGTGTGAGGAAAGGAAGAGAGACAGTGTGAGAGAAAGCAGGGGAAGAGAGACAGTGTGAGAGAAGAGACAGGGGAAGAGAGACAGAGACAGTGAGGAGAGAGACAGTGTGAGAAAAGCAGGGGAAGAGAGACAGTGTGAGAGAAAGCAGGGGAAGAGAGACAGTGAGAGAAAGCAAGGAGAGAGAGACAGTGGAGAGAAAGCAAGGAGAGAGAGACAGTGTGAGAGAGTGTGAGAGAAAGCAGGGGAGAAAGGGGGGAAGAGAGACAGTGAGAGAAAGCAAGGGGGAGAGAGACAGTGTGAGAGAAAGCAGGGGGAAGAGAGACAGTGTGAGCGAAAGCAAGGAGGAGAGACAGTGAGAGAGACAGAAAGCAGGGGAAGAGACAGTGTGAGAGAAAGCAGGGGGAAGAGAGACAGAGGAAGGAGAGAGAGACAGTGAGAGAAAGCAGACAGGGGAAGAGAGACAGTGTGAGAGAAAGCAGGGGGAGAGAGACAGTGTGAGAGAAAGCAGGGGAGAGAGACAGTGTGAGACAGGGAGAGAGACAGTGTGAGAGAAAGCAAGAGAGAAAGCAGGGGAAGAGAGACAGTGTGAGAGAAAGCAGGGGAAGAGACAGTGTGAGAGAAAGCAGGGGGAAGAGAGACAGTGTGAGAGAAAGCAAGGGGAGAGACAGTGTGAGAGAAAGCAGGGGGAGAGAGACAGTGTGAGAAAAGCAGGAGGAGAGAGACAGTGTGAGAGAAAGCAAGGAGGAAGAGACAGTGTGAGAGAAAGCAAGGAGGAGAGAGACAGAGAGAGAAAAGCAGGGGAAGAGAGACAGTGTGAGAGAAAGAGACAGTGTGGAGGAAAGGGGGAGAAGAGACAGTGTGAGAGAAAGCAGGAGAGAGAAGTGTGAGAGAAAGCAAGGAGGAAGAGAGACAGTGTGAGAGAAAGCAGGGGAAGAGAGACAGTGTGAGAGAAAGCAGGGGAAGAGAGACAGTGGAGAGAAAGCAGGGGGAAGAGAGACAGTGAGAGAAAGCAAGGAGGAGAGAGACAGTGTGAGAGAAAGCAGGGGGAAGAGAGACAGTGTGAGAGAAAGCAAGGAGGAAGAGAGACAGTGTGAGAGAAAGCAGGGGAGAGAGACAGAGACAGTGTGAGAGAAAGCAGGGGAAGAGAGACAGTGTGAGAGAAAGCAGGGGAAGAGAGACAGTGTGAGAGGAAAGCAGGGGAAGAGAGACAGTGTGAGAGAAAGCAGGAGGAAGGAGAGAGACAGTGTGAGAGAAAGCAGGAGGAGAGAGACAGTGTGAGAGAAAGCAGGGGGAAGAGAGACAGTGAGCAGGGAAGAGAGACAGTGTGAGAGAAAGCAGGGGAGAGAGACAGTGTGAGAGAAAGCAGGGGAGAGAGACAGTGTGAGAGAGAAAGCAAGGAGGAGACAGAGACAGTGTGAGAGAAAGCAGGGGAAGCAGACAGTGTGAGAGAAAGCACAGTGTGAGAGAAAGCAAGGAGACAGTGTGAGAGAGAGACAGTGTGAGAAAGAAAGCAGGGGAGAAAGCAGGGGAGACAGTGTGAGAGAAAGCAGGGAGGAGAGAGAGACAGTGTGAGAGAAAGCAAGGAGGAAGAGAGACAGTGTGAGAGAAAGCAGGGGGAAGAGAGACAGTGTGAGAGAAAGCAGGGGAGACAGAGAGACAGTGTGAGAGAAAGCAGAGACAGGAAGAGAGAAAGCAGGAGTGAGAGACAGAGAGAAAGCAGGGGAGAGAGACAGTGTGAGAGAGAAAGCAGTGTGGGAAGAGGAGAGACAGGAGAAGAGAGAAGGAGTGAGAGAAAGCAGGGGAGAGAAAGGAGGGGAAGAGAGACAGTGTGAGAGAAAGTGTGAGAGAAAGCAGGGGAAGAGAGACAGTGTGAGAGAAAGCAGGGGGAAGAGTGTGAGAGAAAGCAGGAGGAGAGAGACAGTGAGAGAAAGCAGGGGGAGAGTGTGAGAGAAAGCAAGGAGGAGAGAGACAGTGTGAGAGAAAGCAGTGTGAGAGAAAGCAGGGGGAAGAGAGACAGTGTGAGAGAAAGCAGGGGAAGAGAGACAGTGTGAGAGAGAAAGCAGGGAAAGAGGGGAGAGAGACAGTGTGAGAGAAAGCAGGGGAAGAGAGACAGTGTGAGAGAAAGCAGGGGAAGAGAGACAGTGTGAGAAAGCAGGGAGAAGAGACAGTGTGCAGGGGAGAGACAGTGGAGAGAAAGAGAGAGAGACAGTGTGAGAGAAAGCAGGGGAAGAGAGACAGTGTGAGAGAAAGCAGGGGAAGAGAGACAGTGTGAGAGAAAGCAGGGGGAAGAGAGACAGTGTGAGAGAAAGCAGGGGAAGAGAGACAGTGAGAGAAAGCAGGGGAAGAGAGACAGTGTGAGAGAGAAGCAGGGGAAGAGAGACAGTGTGAGAGAAAGCAGGGGGAAGAGAGACAGTGTGAGAGAAAGCAGACAGTGTGAGAGAAAGCAGGGGAAGAGAGACAGTGTGAGAGAAAGCAGGGGAAGAGAGACAGTGTGAGAGAAAGCAGGGGAGAGCAGAGACAGTGTGAGAGAAAGCAGGGAGAGAAGAGAGACAGTGTGAGAGAAAGCAGGGGGAAGAGAGACAGTGAGAGAAAGCAGGGGGAAGAGAGACAGTGTGAGAGAAAGCAGGGGAAGAGAGACAGTGTGAGAGAAAGCAAAGAGACAGTGGAGAGAAAGCAGGGGAAGAGAGACAGTGTGAGAGAAAGCAGGGGGAAGAGAGACAGTGTGAGAGAAAGCAGGAGGAGAGAGACAGTGTGAGAGAAAGCAGGGGAAGAGAGACAGTGTGAGAGAAAGCAGGGGGAAGAGAGACAGTGTGAGAGAAAGCAGGGGGAAGAGAGACAGTGTGAGAGAAAGCAGGGGGAAGAGGACAGTGGAGAGAGACAGTGTGAGAGAAAGAGAGACAGGGGAGAAAGCAGGGGGAGACAGTGTGAGAGAAAAGCAGGGGAAGAGAGACAGTGTGAGAGAAAGCAGGAGGAAGAGAGAGAGACAGTGTGAGAGAAAGCAGAGGGAAGAGAGACAGTGTGAGAAAGCAGGGGGAAGAGAGACAGTGTGAGAGAGCAGGAGGAAGAGAGACAGTGTGAGAGAAAGAAAGCAGGAGGAAAGAGAGACAGACAGTGTGAGAGAAAGCAGGGGAAGAGAGACAGGGAGAAAGCAGGGGAGAGAGACAGTGTGAGAGAAAGCAGGGGGAAGAGAGACAGAGAGAAAGCAGTGTGAGAGAAAGCAGGGGGAGAGAGACAGTGTGAGAGAAAGCAGGGGAAGAGAGACAGTGTGAGAGAAAGCAGGGGGAGAGAGACAGTGTGAGAGAAAGCAGGGGAAGAGAGACAGTGAGTGTGAGAGGCAAGGAGGAGAGAGACAGTGTGAGAGAAAGCAGGGGGAAGAGAGACAGTGTGAGGAAAGAGGAGGACAGACACAGTGTGAGAGAAAGCAGGGGGAAGAGAGACAGTGTGAGAGAAAGCAGGGGAAGAGAGACAGTGTGAGAGAAAGCAGGGGAAGAGAGACAGTGTGAGAGAAAGCAGGGGAAGAGAGACAGTGAGAGAAAGCAGCAGGGGAAGAGAAAGCAGGGAGAAGAGAGACAGTGTGAGAGAAAGCAGGGGGAAGAGAGACAGTGAGAGAAAGCAGGGGAAGAGAGACAGTGTGAGAGAAAGCAGGGGAAGAGAGACAGTGTGAGAGAAAGCAGGAGGAGAAGAGAGAGAAAGCAGGGGAAGAGAGACAGTGAGAGAAAGCAGGGGAAGAGAGACAGTGTGAGAAAGCAAGGAAGAGAGACAGTGTGAGAGAAAGCAGGGGGGAAGAGAGACAGTGTGAGAGAAAGCAGGGGGAGGGGAGAGAGACAGTGTGAGAGGAGGAGAGAGACAGTGTGAGAGAAAGCAGGGGAAGAGAGACAGTGTGAGAGAAAGCAGTGAGAGAAAGCAAGGAGAGAGAGACAGTGTGAGAGAAAGCAAGGAGGAGAGAGACAGCAGAGGGGAGAAGAGAGACAGTGAAAGCAGGAGAGAAAGCAGGGGAGAAGAGAGACAGTGTGAGAGAAAGCAGGGGAAGAGAGACAGTGTGAGAGAAAGCAGGGGGAGAGAGACAGTGTGAGAGAAAGCAGGGGAAGAGAGACAGTGGAGAAAGCAGGAGAAGAGAGACAGTGTGAGAGAAAGCAGGGGGAAGAGAGACAGTGTGAGAGAAAAGCAGGGGAAAGCAAGGAGAGAGACAGTGAGAGAGACAGTGTGAGTGAAAGCAGAGAGAAGTGTGAGAGAAAGCAGGGGGAAGAGACAGAGAGAGACAGTGTGAGAGAAAGCAGGGGGAAGAGAGACAGTGTGAGAGAAAGCAGGGGAAGAGAGACAGTGTGAGAGAAAGCAGGGGAAGAGAGACAGTGTGAGAGAAAGCAGGGGAAGAGAGACAGTGTGAGTGAAAGAGAAAGACAGTGTGAGAGAAAGGAGGGGAAGAGAGACAGTGTGAGAGAAAGAGACAGAGAGAGAAAGCAGGGGGAAGAGAGACAGTGTGAGAGAAAGCAGGGGAGAGAGACAGTGTGAGAGAAAGCAGGGGGAAGAGAGACAGTGTGAGAGAAAGCAGGGGAGAAGAGAGACAGTGTGAGAGAAAGCAGGGGAAGAGAGACAGTGTGAGAGAAAGCAGGGAGAAGAGAGACAGTGTGAGAGAAAGCAGGGGGAAGAGAAGAGAGACAGTGTGAGAGAAAGCAGGGGAAGAGAGACAGTGTGAGAGAAAGCAGGGGGAAGTGAGAGACAGTGTGAGAGAAAGAAGAGAGACAGTGGGAGAAAAGCAGGAGGAGAGAGACAGTGTGAGAAAGAAAGACAGTGTGAGAGAAAGCAGGGGGAAAGAGGGAGGAGAGAGACAGTGTGAGAGAAAGCAGGAGAAGAGAGACAGTGTGAGAGAAAGCAGGGGAAGAGAGACAGTGTGAGAGAAGAGGGGAAGAGAGACAGGGAGAAAGCAAGGAAGAGAGACAGTGTGAGAGAAAGCAGGGGAAGAGAGACAGTGAGAGAAAGCAGTGTGAGAAGGAAAGAGGTGGAGAGAAAGCAGGGGAAGAGAGAGGGGGAAGAGAGACAGTGTGAGAGAAAGCAGGGGAAGAGAGACAGTGTGAGAGAAAGCAGGGGAAGAGAGACAGTGTGAGAGAAAGCAGGGAAGAGAGACAGTGTGAGAGAAAGCAGGGGAGAGACAGAGAGAAAGCAGGGGAAGAGAGACAGTGTGAGAGAAAGCAGGGAGAAGAGAGACAGGAGGAAGAGAGACAGTGTGAGAGAAAGCAGGGAAGAGAGACAGTGTGAGAGAAAGCAGGGGGAAGAGAGACAGTGTGAGAGAAAGCAAGGGGAGAGAGAGACAGTGTGAGAAAAGCAGGGGGAAGAGAGACAGTGTGAGAGAAAGCAGGGGAAGAGAGACAGTGTGAGAGAAAGCAGAGACAGTGTGAGAGAAAGCAGGGGAAGAGAGACAGTGTGAGAGAAAGCAGGGGGAAGAGAGACAGTGAGAGAAAGCAAGGGGAAGAGAGACAGTGTGAGAGAAAGCAAGGAGGAGGAGAGACAGTGTGAGAGAAAGCAGGAGGAGAGAGACAGTGTGAGAGAAAGCAGGAGAAGAGAGACAGTGTGAGAGAAAGCAGGGGAAGAGAGACAGTGTGAGAAAGAAAAGAGAGACAGGGAGAAAGCAGGAGGAGACAGTGTGAGAGCAAAGCAGACAGGGAGAAGAGGGGAGACAGTGTGAGAGAAAGAGACAGTGTGAGGAAAGCAGAAGAGAGACAGTGTGAGAGAAAGCAGGGGGAAGAGAGACAGTGTGAGAGAAAGCAGGGGGAAGAGAGACAGTGTGAGAGAAAGCAGGGGAAAGAGAGACAGTGTGAGAGAGACAGTGAAAGCAAGGAGGAGAGACAGTGAGAAAGAGGGGAGCAGTGTGAGAGAAAGCAGAGGAAGAGAGACAGTGTGAGAGAAAGCAGGGGAAGAGAGACAGTGTGAGAGAAAGCAGGGGGAAGAGAGACAGTGTGAGAGAAAGCAGGGGAAGAGAGACAGTGTGAGAGAAAGCAGGGGGAAGAGAGACAGTGTGAGAGAAAGCAGGGGGAGAGAGACAGTGTGAGAGAAAGCAGGGGGAAGCAGGGAGAAGAGAGACAGTGTGAGAGAAAGCAGGGGAAGAGAGACAGTGTGAGAGAAAGAGGGGGAGAGACAGTGTGAGAGAAAGCAGGGGAAGAGAGACAGTGTGAGAGAAAGCAGGGGGAAGAGAGACAGTGTGAGAGAAAGCAGGGGAAGAGAGACAGTGTGAGAGAAAGCAGGGGGAAGAGAGAGAAGCAAGAGAGTGTGAGAGAAAGAGAGAGAGAGTGTGAGAGAAAGCAGGAAAGCAGGGGGAAGAGAGACAGTGTGAGAGAAAGCAGGGGGAAGAGAGACAGCAGGGGAAGAGAGACAGTGTGAGAGAAAGCAGGGGAAGAGAGACAGTGTGAGAGAAAGCAGGGGGAAGAGAGACAGTGTGAGAGAAAGCAGGGGGAAGAGAGACAGTGTGAGAGAGACAGTGTGAGAGAAAGAGACAGTGGGGAAAAGAGGGGAGAGAGACAGTGTGAGAGAGAAGAGACAGGGAGAGAAAGAGAGAGAGACAGTGTGAGAGAAAGCAGGGGGAAGAGAGACAGTGTGAGAGAAAGCAGGGGAAGAGAGACAGTGTGAGAGAAAGCAGGGGGAAGAGAGACAGGGGAAGAGAGACAGTGTGAGAGAAAGCAGGAGGAAGAGAGACAGTGTGAGAGAAAGAGGGGAAGAGAGACAGGGGAGAAAGCAAGGGGGAGAGAGACAGTGTGAGAGAAAGCAGGGGAAGAGAGACAGTGTGAGAGAAAGCAGGGGAAGAGAGACAGTGTGAGAGAAAGCAGGGGAGAGAGACAGGGGAGAAAGCAGGGGGAAGAGAGACAGTGTGAGAGAAAGCAGGGGGAAGAGAGACAGTGTGAGAGAAAGCAGGAGAAGAGAGACAGTGTGAGAGAAAGCAGGGGAAGAGAGACAGTGTGAGAGAAAGCAGGGGAAGAGAGAGTGTGAGAGAAAGCAGGGAGAAGAGAGACAGTGTGAGAAAGCAGGGGAAGAGAGACAGTGTGAGAGAAAGCAGGGGAAGAGAGACAGTGTGAGAGAAAGCAGGGGAAGAGAGACAGTGTGAGAGAAAGCAGGGGGAAGAGAGACAGTGTGAGAGAAAGCAGGGGAGAAGAGACAGTGGAGAGAGAAAGCAGGGGAAGAGAGACAGTGTGAGAGAAAGCAGGGGAAGAGAGACAGTGTGAGAGAAAGCAGGAAGAGAGACAGTGGAGAGAAGCAGGGGAAGAGAGACAGTGTGAGAGAAAGCAGGGGGAAGAGAGACAGTGTGAGAGAAAGCAGGGGAAGAGAGACAGTGTGAGAGAAAGCAGGGGGAAGAGAGACAGTGTGAGAGAAAGCAGGGGGAAGAGAGACAGTGTGAGAGAAAGCAGGAGAAGCGAGACAGTGTGAGAGAAAGCAGGGGAAGAGAGACAGTGTGAGAGAAAGCAGGGAGAAGAGAGACAGTGTGAGAGAAAGCAGGGGAAGAGAGACAGTGTGAGAGAAAGCAGGGGGAAGAGAGACAGTGTGAGAGAAAGCAGGGAGAGAAGAGTGTGAGAGAAAGCAGGGGAAGAGAGACAGTGTGAGAGAGAAAAGCAGGGGAAAGCAGGGGAGAGAGACAGTGTGAGAGAAAGCAGGGGGAAGAGAGACAGTGTGAGAGAAGCAGGAGAAGAGAGACAGTGTGGAAAGCAGGGGGAAGAGAGACAGTGTGAGAGAAAGCAGGGGAAGAGAGACAGTGTGAGAGAAAGCAGGGGGAAGAGAGACAGTGTGAGAGAAAGCAGGGGAAGAGAGACAGTGTGAGAGAAAGCAGGGGAAGCGAGACAGTGTGAGAGAAAGCAGGGGAAGAGAGACAGTGTGAGAGAAAGCAGGGGAAGAGAGACAGTGAGAGAGAAAGCAGGGGAAGAGAGACAGTGTGAGAGAAAGCAGGGGAAGAGAGACAGTGTGAGAGAAAGCAGGGGAAGAGAGACAGTGTGAGAGAAAGCAGGGGAAGAGAGACAGTGTGAGAGAAAGCAGGGGAAGAGAGACAGTGTGAGAGAAAGCAGGGGAAGAGAGACAGAGAAAGAGAGAAAGAGAAAGCAGGGAAAGAGGAGAAGAGACAGTGTGAGAGAAAGCAGGGGGAAGAGAGACAGTGTGAGAGAAAGCAGGGGAAGAGAGACAGTGAGAGAGAAGCAGTGTGAGAGAAAGCAGGGGAAGAGAGACAGTGTGAGAGAAAGCAGGGGAAGAGAGACAGTGTGAGAGAAAAGGGGAAGAGAGACAGGTGAGAGAAAGCAGGGGGAAGAGAGACAGTGTGAGAGAAAGCAGGGAGAAGAGAGACAGTGTGAGAGAAAGCAAAGAGAGACAGGGAGAGAAAGAGAGACAGTGTGAGAGCAGGGGAAGAGAGACAGTGTGAGAGAAGAGGGGAAGAGAGACAGTGTGAGAGAAAGCAGGGGGAAGAGAGACAGTGTGAGAGAAAGCAGGGGAAAGAGGGGAGACAGTGTGAGAGAAAGCAGGGGAAGAGAGACAGTGTGAGAGAAGAAAGCAGGGGAAGAGAGACAGTGTGAGAGAAAGCAGGGGAAGAGAGACAGGGAGAGAAAGAGAAGACAGTGTGAGAGAAAGAGGGGAAGAGAGACAGTGTGAGAGAAAGCAGGGGGAAGAGAGACAGTGTGAGAGAAAGCAGGGGAAGAGAGACAGTGTGAGAGAAAGCAGGGGGAACAGTGTGAGAGAAAGCAGGGGAAGAGAGACAGTGTGAGAGAAGCAGGGGAAGAGAGACAGTGTGAGAGAAAGCAGGGGGAAGAGACAGTGTGAGAGAGGGGGAGAAAGCAGGGGGAAGAGAGACAGTGTGAGAGAAAGCAAAGCAGGGGGAAGAGACAGTGTGAGAGAAAGCAGGGGGAAGAGACAGTGAGAGAGAAAGAGACAGGGGAAGAGAAGACAGTGTGAGAGGGGAAGAGAGACAGTGTGAGAAGAGGGGAAGAGAGACAGTGTGAGAGAAAGCAGGGGGAAGAGAGACAGTGAGAGAGGGGGAAAGCAGGGGAAAGCAAGAGAGACAGTGTGAGAAAGAGGGGGAAGAGAGACAGTGGAGAGAAAGCAGGGGGAAGAGAGACAGTGTGAGAGAAAGCAGGGGGAAGAGAGACAGTGTGAGAGAAAGCAGGGGGAAGAGAGACAGTGTGAGAGAAAGCAGGGGGAAGAGAGACAGTGTGAGAGAAAGCAGGGGGAAGAGAGACAGTGTGAGAGAAAGCAGGGGGAAGAGAGAGTGAGGAAGAAGAAAGTGATGCGAGACAATGAAAATCGGTACAATTACATAACGGGATATTATTTCTGACGATATACGTATCATATCGCAAAATTATTTTTGTTTTCAGCACTTATTTCCATGACTGATCAAAACTCGTTTTCTCACGGCTCTCTCTTGTCCCTCTGCAGCAGACATATGGTGAGCAATGTGTTTGGAACATTGAATCTGAGAATCGCAATACATATCATATTGGCATCTAAGTATCGTGCTGATATTGTGTTGTGAGGTCCATGGCAATTCCCAGCCCTAGAAGAAAGAGAGGGATGCACTGAAAGAAAGCAGGTAAAGGACTACAGTCTAAGGTGGGTGGAGAGATGGAAGGCCTTGCAGTGATGGAGAGGAATGACGCCAAGTGAAGGAAATAAAAAATGATTTATATATTATTCCTAAACTGTTATTCCACCGACTGAACAGGAGTCTTATCCTGTACAAACACTGCTGCGGTACAACGGGGCGGCTGCCTCTGTTGCTGCTTAGCCAATGTGCTTCCAGCTAATTGACCAGGGGGAGTCAGGTGGAGCCCTCGCTCGCAGCCCTCCCCGAGGACAGCCCTGTCAACACAGGCGCACCCTTCCTCCCACTCCAGCTTCTCTCCCCACAACCCCCTGCAGTGTGCACTGGCACATAAATGAGCTCCTTGGTTGTGAGCTGGGCTTCCCCAGGGCCCCGGCCCCCACCCCTCGCCCTGCGGCCTAAAGCCTGGCCTGGCGATTGATGGCAGGGATGGCGGGAGAGATACAAGGGGAGAGCAGAGTGGAGGGGGGTTGAGGGGGCAAAAGGGGGTGGAGGTCCTGGGCTCCTCTAGGGGGCTAGCTCAAGGTGTGTTGCCATGGAAACACACAGAGAGAGGAGGGAGAAATTGAGGCATACTGAGCTTGACCCATGGTAGTGGGGGCGGCAATGTGGGCCAGAGTATACACACACACACACACACACACACACACACACACACACACACACACACACACACACACACACACACACTCCTGCTGCAGAGCTGGAGGCGTCCCAAGAGCTCTCCACCTCTGCTTTCCCTTTCAGACACACACACCCGTATACACACACACACACACACACACACACACAAACACACACACACACACAAACACACGAACAAACACGTAAACACACACACACACAGCTGCAATGCTGAGATGAACCCTGGAGCTCCTAACACCCACACATACACAGACTTTCACTTGCCTTCACTCAATCTATCTCTGACACAAACTCTTTGTATGCCACTTCTCTGTCACAGCTATTCACTACTCTTCATCCACCCGTTTACTGACTCTGCCTGGGACCATCCTTCTCTCCCTTCAACTCCCTCTTTCTTTCCTCTCCTTCTCCCGCTCTCCTGGCCACGGCCCTGGTTCACACGTTTCCTATTATCTGCAGTAAATATTTCCGGAGCGCGCTCTCCGTCGGGCCAAGCGTGATGGAGTCTCCGGCTCCAGATATTTTTGGCAGACGTGGACGGCATATGGAGCTGACCAGCTTGGAATCTCCTATCAGATTACATAACAGTAGGATGCTGGATCTCTCCATCCCGTAGAAACCGACCTTCATGCAAACACACAAACAAACTGTCCTTCCAAAGCACACTAGCCACTCGTCGCTCCATTTTCCTCCTTCTCCCCAACTCCCTCCATCGCAGTCATTTCTATTAAAAAACACCCATCTACTCTTTCCTGACATACAGTTGAAGTCGGAAGTTTACATACACTTAGGTTGGAGTTATTAAAACTCGTTTTTCAACCCCTCCACAAATGTCTTGTTAACAAACTATAGTTTTGCCAAGTCAGTTAGGACATCTACTTTGTGCATGACGCAATACATTTTTCAAACAATTGTTTACAGACAGATTATTTCACTTATAATTCACTGTTTCACAATTCCAGTTGGTCAGAAGTTTCCAGCATAGCTTCGAGGGCATGGGCGGCACCTTCAAGTGTCCTGTCTGCTTCACAGGTGGGGAGGGGGGGGCAGGTGGAGGGCAGTCAAGGTGCTTCAGTGTCTGACCGACATTAACATACACAAACATAGAGACAATTTGAACACATGATCCACTCGAGCCGCAGGCCCCAACACATTTCTGCCCTTTCACATACATATAATAACATCTCACCCATAAAATAGCAGAGCTGCTAATACACGGACCCTGTTACATTCTTCACCTTTCCACCCTCTCCTTCTCTACTCCTCCATCTCCCTCTGTCTCTCCATACCTTCCACCCTCTACCCCCTCCTGTGGTAAAATACAGTCCTCCTCCTGTATCACCTGTATCCTCCTGTATCACATTTCCAGTGGGTAAGAAGTTTACATAAACTAAGTCGACTGTCCATTTAAACGGCTTGGAAAATTCCAGAAAATGTCATGGCTTTAGAAGCTTCTGATAAACTAATTGACATCATTTGAGTCAATTGGAGGTGTACCTGTGGATGTATTTCAAGGCCGACCTTCAAACTCAGTGCCTCTTTGCTTGACATCATGGGAAAATCAAAAGAAATCAGCCAAGACCTCAGAATTTTTTTTTTGTAGACCTCCTCAAGTCTGGTTCATCCTTGGGAGGAATTTCCAAATGCCTGAAGGTACCACGTTCATCTGTACAAACACTAGTAGGCAAGTATAAACACCATGGGACCACGCAGCCGTCATACCGCTCAGAAAGGAGATGCGTTCTGTCTCCAAGAGATGAATGCACTTTGGTGCGAAAAGTGCAAATCAATCCCAGAACAACAGCAAAGTACCTTGTAGGGGAAACAGGTACAAAAGTATCTATATCCACAGTAAAACGAGTAGACATACTAAAGGCCGCTCAGTTTGCAACTGCACATGGGGAAAAAGATTGTACTTTTGGAGAAATGTCCTCTGGTCTGATGAAACAAAAATAGAACTGTTTGGCCATAATGACCATCGTTATGTTTGGAGGAAAAAGGGGGAGGCTTGCAAGCCAAAGAACACCATCCCAACCGTGAAGAACGGGGGTGGCACCATCATGTTGTGGGGGTGCTTTGCTGCAGGAGGGACTGGTGCACTTCACAAAATAGATGGAATCATGAGGTAGGACAATTACGTAGATTTATTGAAGCAACATCTCAAGACATCCGTCAGGAAGTTAAAGCTTGGTCGCAAATGGGTCTTCCAAATGGACAATGACCCCAAGCATACTTCCAAAGTTGTGGAAAAATAGCTTAACACAACAAAGTCAAGGTATTTGAGTGGCCATCACAAAGGCTACACGAAACGTTTGACCCAAGTTAAACCATTTAAAGGCAATGCTACCAAATACTAATTGAGTGTATGTAAACTTCTGACCCACTAGGAATGTGATGAAAGACATAAAAGCTGAAATAAATCATTCTCTCTAATATAATTCTGACATTTCACATTCTTAAAATAAAACGGTGATCCTAACTGACCTAAGACAGGGAATTTTTACTCTGATTAAATGTCAGGAATTGTGAAAAACTGCTTTTAAATGTATTTGGCTAAGGTGTATGTAAACTTTTGACTTCAACTGTACTTTATGTGGGCTTTTGACCTAAGGACTGGTGTCCACTGACCAGTCTTCAGGTCTGATTTCCAAGGTTCTCCATTCTTATTGGGTCTGTTGACACACTGCAAGGTCAATGGCCCAAATTGGCCACTCTGAACAGCAGGAGCCATGATGAAGCCATGGTACTTAGTGGTAGAAAAAGTACCCAATTGTCAAACTTGAGTAAAAGTATAGATACCTTAAAATAATAGAAAGTCACTCAAGTAAAAGTGAAAGGCACCCAGTAAAATACCACTTGAGTAAAAATCTAAAAGTATTTGGTTTTAAATATACTTAAGTATCAAAAGTAAATGTAATTGCTAAAATATACTGTAATTGCTAAAAGTATCAGAAGTAGAAGTAAAAGTATCAATTATTTTTTTAAATACTTATATTAAGCAAAGCCATTTTCTTATTTTAAAAATGTACGGATAGCCAGGGGCACATTCCAACACTCAGATATTATTGACAAAATATGCATTGGTGTTTAGTGAGTCCGCCAGACCACAGACAGTAGGGATGACCACGTGTTCTCTTGATAAGTGTGTGAATTTCACCATTTTCTGTAACAATTATGTAACAATTACTTTTGCTTGCCAGGAAAAATGTGTAGAGTAAAAATTACTATATTTTCTTTAGGAATGTAGTGAAGTAAAATATGTAAAAAAAATATAAATAGTAAAGTACAGTACAGATACCCCAAAAACTACTTAAGTAGTACTTTAAAGTATTTTTACTTTACACCACTGATGGTACTAAGGCCTCTGGGACTGGAATCCCTCATGTCAAAGACCACCCTTATATCTGATGAGGTCCTCCGTAATCCTTCTAGTCCTATTCTACTGAACTACCTCACAACAACTCCCCACCTTCCACCAATCACATTTCCTCCTTCCTCCACAACACCTGGGCTCCACCAAATCAGGGTTAGGCAGTAGGCCCGCGCCCCCGCCCAGCAGCCCTGTCTGGCCCTGGCCGCCCGCTGTCCATCCAGGCCTCTCTCCCTGGGAGAGCTGCTTCTCATTTCCTCCACACACACGCAGATAAAGAGGCAGCACACAGAGACACAGGCAGGGGCCCCCCAGCCAAAACCAGAGAAATGGGAAATAATCAACGACATAAGCTTGCATGTGCTGCGTGTCCTCGGCTTACACCTAGCAGCCTATATGCAGATGGAAACAAGATGTTTATGTTTAGGCATCTTGAGTACACTCTATAATAATGACAGCCATATGCAAAGGAAATCAAAAAGGAAATTATATGTGCATTTAAATCTCAGGGTCAAAAAATAAATACCTCGGAGCTTGGTCTCACACACGCACACACACACACACACACACACACACACACACACACACACACACACACACACACACACACACACACACACACACACACACACACACACACACACACACACACACACACACACACACACACACACACACACACACACACACACAGCCCAGATGGATTGTGAGAGGGAGAGTGTGAGGAAGTATAATGTATGCATGGTATTTGTGTTTTGAATGTTAATGGAATGCTCTAAAGTGCCCATGTGGGAATAGCTGTAATCAGTGCACCAATAAAACCACCACATGATAAGTCTTTATAAGTGGCAGTCACTCCCAGGGCCTCCATTTACTTCAAGTGTTGCTCTACATCTTCCCCCCTCTACCTCTCACTGACTCCATCCATATGTTTCCATATGCCTCTGTCTTACAGCCCACATTAGCAGGCCGTGTGCTGTCCATAAAGGTTGCCGATAGGCCACATTACGAGACACTCACACACAGGCCCTACAAAACGCTTCAGTAATAATTAAAGGTTCTATGTGGGAACATATGCTCTAATTAACATTAGCCGACTATTGTCACTCTCTCCAGTGGAAGGCATTGTGAGTCTGTGGTAGTTCCCACAAGAGCAACTCATACATCATCACCACCCATCCAACTAGGTTACCAAGCACTTCTGTTCTGTATCTAGGGCTAATCACCACGGCAACAGCAATTGACTATAACCTGTAATCAAGGCTGGTGTGAATAATGAGTTCTTCTGATCGGCATCTGTGTGACTGGAGCTTTCTCTGGCCCTTGCTGACAAACACAGCTGTTTCTGAGATTGAGGGACAAGGTTTTCAGCACAGATCTGTGCCAGAACACTGCAAAGCCATTACTAATAATCTGAAATAAGATGACAATTACTAAACCAAGTAAACTAAGCCAAATATGATGGTTATTTTGCTCACTGATATTGGTCATGCAAAATGCACTGCAGCCTAACATTCAACCGCTGACCTAACCAGCTGCCCACAGACCTCAAGGTGAAACACAGCACTTATTCCATGCCAAATACATAACTTTTAATAGGTGCAAACACACACACACACACACACACACACACACACACACACACACACACACACATAAACACACAGAAACACACACACACACATACACACACACAGAAACACACACACACACACACACACACAAACACACAGACACCCATCCCAGATTGCTAATTGAGGTGTTTGAAGATCATGTAGTAAATGAAGATAGTGTAATTAGGTGTGTTGTAAATGGAGGTCTAGGCTGCTGCCTGGCTGCTGCTGGCCTGTGTTTCTGGACAGCCTTGGTCTGATAGAGCCTTATTGAATCTGAGGCCTGGCGCTGTGGGCTGCTGGAGCAGCAAGGCACCTGGCCGGACTCACAACCCAACCTCACAGACTGGTCATCAACCTTCACAAGACACAGGGGCGCTCCACTACCCTCACTAGCTGCCAGAGATAGTCAGTAGTAATACAGTAATGCAAACACACTTGCACAAAGAGACAGACCAGGGAAAGGACGTGAGAGGAGACTCTGTGTTGGAACACTGTTGATCATTAACACAGTGGTGGTTGACCATCATTACACTGAAGACAGGCATGACGGCTTGATCTGATAGAATGTTTCCCTTCAATACAACACAGCCAACAACTGTATGTGTGTGTGTACTGGGGTGTGTGCATCCACGTTTGAGCTTTTCTGTGCTTTTATGTGTGAATATCTCATCCTACCCTGCTGTGGTATATCTGTGTGTGTGTGTGTGTGTGTGTGTGTGTGTGTTCATCTGTATACATGTGTGTATGCATGTGAATGTCTAATCCTACGCCCCTGGGTGCACTGGGGGGGTTTATCCACGGTACAACTCCCAAATGCATCTAAAAAGCCAATCTCCACGAACCATTCCACAACAATTACTCATTGTCATTTCTTCCCTAAGGGAGAGGGCAGATTCCTGGGACTTCATTTCCTGTCCCCCAGCCCAACTGCCCCCCTCTCTCAGCTGTGAGAGAAAATAATCACAAACAACAACCCCAGCGGCAGAAGATTTGAGCGATCACACAGATATGCAAAAGACATCCCACCCTACTTTGTAGCTAGGGGTCGGCAACCAGGGTTGTGTGTGCCTGCTGCCCTGCTCTTCCCATTGTGTTGTTCCTTATTCATTAGAACACCAACCCAGTCTTTCTTCGGCTGGTTGAGAATTATCTGGCCACCAAGGGAGAATAAAATATGAGGAAGCAGCAGGATGCTAATAATGCACCTCCAGTTGTTCAAGTGAACCTGCAAATGTGCCCATCTGTAGAGAGAGAGAGGAGAGAGAGGAGAGAGGGGAGAGAGAGAGGAGAGAGAGGAGAGAGAGAGGAGAGAAAGGGGAGAGAGAGAGGAGAGAGAGTAGAGAGAGAGAGAGGGGGGAGAGAGCAGAGGACAGAGGAGAGAGGAGAGAGAGGATAGAGGAGAGAGGGAGGAGAGAGGAGAGAGAGAGGAGAGGAGAGGAGAGGAGAGGAGAGGAGAGGAGAGGAGAGGAGAGGAGAGGAGTGAGAGAGGAGTGAGAGAGGAGAGAGAAGAGAGAGAGGGGGAGAGGAGAGACAGAGAGAGAGAGGAGAGAGAGGAGAGAGGTGGAGAGAGGAGAGAGAGACTCAGGGCTGTGCTAAGGGCCCCCACGCCCTTCCCTTGAGGCATCTTTCGTACTCCTCTGGAACTCATTCTCCCAGAATTCTTCACTCTACATTGGGCCTCTCTCTGCTAGAATGCCGCATTGACTTCTACAGTAGCGTAGTCCTCACTGTCCCTATATGCGCCACTACTATGCCACTCTGTCCCTGGTTGCCTCTCTGTGGATGGGGCATGGGTCAGAGAAAGAGACTGCACAGAGAGGAATTGCCATGGGCCCTCAAGCCCCACCCCCTGCTGCTACCACCACATTGAAATACAAACAAATAAATAACAACTTCCCCATTCATTATTCCGAGGCAGGAATCAAATATACATATGTTGGGAGATTTGTTTGTGAGTAAGTGTAGGGCAGTAGAGACATTTAAAAGGGCCTCATCGTGACCAGAATTCACAAATGATGCTGGGATTCCCCACTGATACAAGACGAGATAATTAAAGCCTAACTAGCTTCAGTGTGGAGCGGGGGAGGACAGAACAGAACAAAGGCCATCACTCTGCAGAGATATTGCAACCTCTGTCGGCAGAATCCACACACGGGCCACAGAATGAGACTGCACCAGTGATCCACGCACAGCTTACTACCCAGCCCCCCAGCATGCCTCGCCAGGCGCTGTGTACTAACGGCACCACTTAGCCGCCAGACAGGGCCTCCTAATCCAATGCCAGGGCTGTTTGAAGGTTAGCAGGGGTAAAGCAACACACTAATATTAATATCAGTGTGTGAAGGATGGGAGTTATTAAAGATGACTGGGCATGTGTGGAGGGAGGCCTCTCCCCGGGGCTGACACCAAACAAGATGTTCAAAGACCCGCAGTCAAAATAAATCAATATTAATGCACACACATCCACAACAAAGGACGAGATGTCAGCAACCCTGTTTAGAGTACGATTTTTCATCTTAACTTTGCCCCCCTCTCTCTCCCCATAGAAGGAGGGAGGAGGAGGCGGCTGTTTATCCCCCTAAGCAAGCTCATCTGTCCCAGCTAGGAGTCCCTCAGTCAAATCAAAGGCTCTCCCATCAGGGAAAATGTGGTCTATCACCTACACACTGTGGCTGATGCCAGGTAGAGGTAGGCCGTGGGCGGAGAGGTTCCTATCCTCCTCATCCTCCTACTTCCTTCCTCTACTTGCCTCTGTTCTACTGGGTCTGTCTTCACAGCTGCACATTGACTGCAGACAGGGAGAGAGGAGAGTAAGTGGGCTGGAAAATGGCAGAAGGGATTTGGAGTCTTTTAATTGTGACTGAGGGAATCAGTGTCACTGGCACCAAATCCCATCTGAAAGCCTCCATCCTGTTCTGTTGGATTCTGGGACTTTGGACTGGAGTGACAGAGGTTCCTTGAAAAATGCCTGGATTACAGTTGCCATGGTGTACCTACAGAAGCTGCTCACTTGACCTTCTGATGACCTGGCAAGTGAAGAGAGGAACAACTTGACTGGTACAGACACAACCGTGACAGAAAGGACCTGTATAAAAAACGTCTTTGGTGTGTCTGTCCAACAGTGTGTGCATTTCACAAATGACACACATTAACATACATTACACACACATGACCACAAACACATTATGCACAGACAACAGCTGGATCTGCAGTTAACGTGAGGGCAGAGAGGGAGCCTGTTCATCCATCCCAGTGTGTATGATTACTCTTTAAACGCCATCGGATGGTTCAACAATTGTCACGGCTGAGTTCAGAACATGTCGTTGCTTTGTTCTTTGTCTCTCTCCCCTGCCTCTCAGTCCCTCGTCAAAATAACATCTGTTTGCATCATACAGACACCTGACAGGCAGCTGATGTCACCCCCCTGCTCCACTGCCCAAAAAGGGAGCTTTGTGTGTGTGTTTGTCAGAGCACATCTGGGTACAGAGCGCTCAACCTCATCCAGATGTGTGTTTCCATCCTCTGCAGCCTAACGCCCACCTGGACACCGTCAGCAGCCAGACACAACGAGGGGGGAACTACACCCCCACCCCCCTCTAAAACAACAACAAAATACTCAACACACATGGACGGTGAACGTAACAAATAGATTGCGTATGTTTGTGTGTGTGTGTGTGTGTGTGTGCATGGGTTGGTGAGCTGGTGGTTTTCTGCAAGGTGTGTGCTGATTGCAGGACGTTGATGGGACACAGATCTCTCCTTCTCAATTCAATTAAAAGGGCTTTATTGGCATTGGGAAACATATGTTATTGCCAAAGCAAGTGAAATAGTTCAAACAAAAGTGAAATAAACAATTAGAAATGAACAGTAATATTACACTCACAAAAGTTTTAAAATAATAGAGACATTTCAAATGTTCTATAATGCCAGGTACAGTGTTGAAACAATGTGAAAATAGTTGAAGTGCAAAAGGGAAGATAAATAAACAAATATATTTACAATGGTGTTCGTGCTTCACTGGTTGTCCTTTCCAGGTCAGAAATATTGCTGCTATGATGGCACACTGTTGTCACCTAATATATATGGGAGTTTGTCAAAATTTGATATTTTTTAAATTTTTATTTGTGGGTCGGTCTTGGCAATCTGAGGGGAAAATGTGTCTCTAATATGGTCATACATTTGGCAGGAGATTAGAATGTGCAGTTTAGTTTCCATCTCTCCCTCTCTCCCGCTTGCTCTCTCTCTCGCTCTCTCGCTATGCAGTGTTGGGTGAGGTGAGGTGGGACTCAAAAGGAGGGAGAGTTGGCCTGCCTGTTCTCCTCTCCAATCCCCACACACAGCAGCCCCAGCCTAATCCCCCATGATACACCAGGGCACTTTCAGAACCACAAAGACCCATGCTGCAGCTAGGGGCTAGCACACATACAGACATCCAGATGCTGAAGGTAATTAACTTACCTATCTGTGTGTGTGTGTGTGTTTGTGCGTGTGCATGAGATTTCAGTATCCCACTATCTTGCAGGAAACAAAAGCATAATAGGCTTCCTTCACCTACTGGTGAACAGAGATTGCAGGCAGCCCTTGCAGAGTGAGAGAGGGAGATCAGGGATGGATACCTGCTGTGGCACAGAGGAGGCAGTTCTGGGCTAGGCTATGCCCAGGGTCTTAATGACTTAATTGAGGTAATTATTTGGATAAGAAGTCCAATCACCTGGTTCTTTTGCTGAAGGTCCTCATCAGGATCTAATTAAAGAGCTGGTCCCAGTATGAGCCCTCACTGCCAACCAGCCCTGATGCGTCAGAACAGAACACAGGCTTAGGACTAATGTATAACACAGGGTAGGTAAACCAAAGGCAACTCAGGGACTGACTGTCTCTTCCTCTTCACCTCTCCGTAACCTCTGCCTCTTCCTGTCCTCTCTATCTATACTCTCATTTCCCTCCCGCTGTCAATCTCCCATTCACTCACTCCATCTGCACTCCCCCATTCATTACTCTCTCAATCATGCTCTCCTCCCTCTCTCTCTGTCTCTCTATCTCTCCTCCCTCTCTCTGTATCTCCTCCCTCTCTCTCTCTCTCTCTCTCTCTCTGTCTCTCTATCTCTGTCTCTCCTCCCTCCCTCTCTCTCTCTCTCTCTCTCTCTCCTCTCTCTGTCTCTCTTCCCTCTCTCTATCTCTCTCCTCCCTCCCTCTCTCTCTCTCTCTCTCCTCTCTCTCTCTGTCTCTCTTCCCTCTCTCTCTCTGTCTCAATTCCTCTATGTATGCCTTTCTCTCTCTAGCTCCATACTTTTTCCCTTGCCTCTTTATGCATCTCCCTCCCTCCCTTCCTCCCTCCCTCCCGGCGGTGGGACCAGGGTGCGTGTGGAGAGGAGGCTCTCCTCTCCTGTAGGAGCTCTGCTGTGCTGGTTTAATTGCGACAGCACCCTCATGAGCCAGCAGAGCACGGGGCGCGTCAACACCTCCACAGAGTGCTCAAGGGTATTCAGCGGGGGTGCAGAGTCCCCCCATCCTCTCCCATCCTTGGTTCCACCCCCAACCCGAATCCTGAAACAGGCGCCCAGAGAGCGCCCGTCAAGAGCTCACTCCTCACATCTCATTAATCAGCTGCCAACATCAAACAGCAACTCTCCCCACTTCCCAGGGGCCGCCGGCCCGCCCGCCTGCCTCCCTGTCTCCCTCCCTGCCTAGCTTGCACAGGCTGTTGTGTGTTGGCAGCTATGTTGTGTGCCATTTGTTGTGTCTCTTGTGTTATGTGTTGTGTTTGCTATGTAGTTGTAAGTTATAGAATTGTGTCTGTTGTATGTGTGTGGTCAATTGTATATTGTGTACATTGTGAGTGTCATGAGTACGTAGTGTCCATTGTGTCCGTAGTGTCCATTGTGTCCGTAGTGTCCCTTGTGTCTAACATATTGTGTCTGCAGCATGGATGTGTTGTGCCATTTGTCTCATGATATTTTTTACTAATAATAATCAGACTACAATAATAATAATCAGACTACAATAATAATAATCAGACTACAATAATAATAATCAGACTACAATAATAATAATCAGACTACAAAACATGTCTGTGTGTCTGAGGAATTCTGAATAATCTGAATATTGATCTTAGCATGATTTATTAAAACATATTGTACCCCCGCACACTGACACAGTAACGGTGCCCCTGGTATATAGCCTTGTTATTGTTATTCTTATTGTGTTACTTCTTATTTTAGCCTACTTGATAAATGTGTTCTACTTCTTGAACTGCACTGTTGGTTAAGGGCTTGTAAGTAAGCATTTTGCGGTAAAATCTACAACTGTTGTATTCGGCGCATGTGGCAAATAAAGTTTGATTTGATTATTTGATATTGATCATCGTTTGTGCCACTGAAATCCGACTCCACTGACAGCAACCTGACACAATTACCACACACTCAAATGAAGCCCATTAACTCACTCCCACATGGGAATCCGCACACATGATCACACAGAGAGACCCATGCAGACAGTGGTATACATGAGTCTATCACTCAAATGCTCCTTGTGTGATGAATAGCTAGGAATGCACTTCCTTAATGACGACAACACATTGTCCCCCTCACTCCATCTATTATGAACGGGCCGGGACAAAGGCAGGGGTGATTACACAGCGTCTAAACGTTCTATTGTAGGAGTGGACCCTCACGTAAGATCAGCACAAACAAGTTCTACCGGACAGGGGCCCATCAACCCCCTTCAGACCAGGAACCCTGGTTGACCCCACTGGCCAGAAGAAGTCCCTTTTGAAGTGCCGCGTTTCACCAGCAGGGCCTGGGCCCCAATCAGCCTGCTATTTCACGTATTCCAAACAAAGCAGAAACGTCCACGCTGGAGGCTCTTTGCTCCAGTACACGACAGGGCAATAAAGTCCAGATCCACATACCTCCTCTTGAACACAGAAAGTGTCAACCCTTTTCTATGAAAATAGGCCTACTCATTCAACAATGGACCAAGATGTCATCTAAAACACCTTTCCTAACAGCAAATCAAAAATGGAGGACTCATCAAATGTTGGAGTTAGTGTAAAGTATGCTGTGTGATATTATTCTGTTTTGCCTATGCTATTACAAGGTATAATATGCTATTACAAGGTATAATATGCTATTACAAGGTATAATATGCTATTACAAGGTATAATACGCTTACTACAAATAGCCACACAACATGTAACCTAACTAAGGCATGTTGGTGCTTACAGATTGCAAACTTCATTTCATTCCCTATTTGACCATTTCTGTAAGAGTACAGTACATGAAGAACATGTTATGGACACTTATGGATCAATCCCTCATTTCTCCAATTGGCACAAACATGCCAACCCCAGGCGAGGCTTACTTATGAGCCCCTAACCGACAAACATGCCAACCCCAGGCGAGGCTTACTTACGAGCCCCTAACCGACAAACATGCCAACCCCAGGCGAGGCTTACTTATGAGCCCCTAACCGACAAACATGCCAACCCCAGGCGAGGCTTACTTACGAGCCCCTAACCGACAAACATGCCAACCCCAGGCGAGGCTTACTTACGAGCCCCTAACCGACAAACATGCCAACCCCAGGCGAGGCTTACTTACGAGCCCCTAACCGACAAACATGCCAACCCCAGGCCAGGCTTACTTACGAGCCCCTAACCGACAAACATGCCAACCCCAGGCGAGGCTTACTTACGAGCCCCTAACCGACAAACATGCCAACCCCAGGCGAGGCTTACTTACGAGCCCCTAACGCTTACTTACGAGCCCCTAACCGACAAACATGCCAACCCCAGGCGAGGCTTACTTACGAGCCCCTAACCGACAAACATGCCAACCCCAGGCCAGGCTTACTTACGAGCCCCTAACCGACAAACATGCCAACCCCAGGCCAGGCTTACTTACGAGCCCCTAACCGACAAACATGTCAACCCCAGGCCAGGCTTACTTACGAGCCCCTAACCGACAAACATGCCAACCCCAGGCGAGGCTTACTTACGAGCCCCTAACCGACAAACATGCCAACCCCAGGCCAGGCTTACTTACGAGCCCCTAACCGACAAACATGCCAACCCCAGGCGAGGCTTACTTACGAGCCCCTAACCGACAAACATGCCAACCCCAGGCCAGGCTTACTTACGAGCCCCTAACCGACAAACATGCCAACCCCAGGCGAGGCTTACTTACGAGCCCCTAACCGACAATGCAGTTGAAAAATAATATGAATAAGAATAAGAAATAAAAGTGACAAATAATTAAAGAGCAGCAGTAAAATAACAATAGCGATACTATAGACAGGGGGGTACCGGTACAGGGTCAATGTGCGGGGGCACCGGTTAGTTGAGGTAATATGTACATGTAGGTAGAGTTATTAAAGTGACTATGCATAGATGATAACAACAGAGAGTAGCAGCGGTGTAAAAGGGGGGGGGGGATGTGAATAGTCTGGTTAGCCATTTCATTACATGTTCAGAAGTCTTATGGCTCGGGGGTAGAAGCTGTTTAGAAGCCTCTTGGACTTAGGCGCTCCGGTACTGCTTGCTGAAGCAGACTAGGGTGGATGGATTCTTTGACCATTTTTAGGGCCTTCCTCTGACACCGCCTGGTATAGAGGTCCTGGATGGCAGGAAGCTTGGCCCCAGTGATGTACTGGGCAGTATGCACTACCCTCTGTAGTGCCTTGCTGTCGGAGGTCGAGCAGTTGCCATACCAGGCAGTGATGCAACCAGTCAGGATGCTCTCGATGGTGCCGCTGTAGAACCTTTTGAGGACCTGAGGACCCATGCCAAATCATTTCAGTCTCCTGAGGGGGAATAGGTTTTGTCGTGCCCTCTTCACGACTGTCTTGGTGTGCTTGGACCATGTTAGTTTGCTGGTGATGTGGACACCAAGGAACTTGAAGCTCTCAACCTGATCCACTACAGCTCCGTTGATGAGAACTATACAGCTAATTGCCTTTTTCTCTCTCTTGCATTGGCATGATGTGTAATGTGTAGCTTTTTAGGTTGACGGTAAATAACCGCACAACTTCAACATTAGAACTGAACACCTTTGAAGTTGCTTCCACCATTCACAATTCATAGACCATACTCTTTTGGCAGTATGCACCCGCGTGATCTGTTAAGTATCGTCTTGAGTGTGTACATGTTGCTGTATCCAAATTGAGAATATCATCCTCAAAAAATTTGCTGGTCAACAACCTATTGAATGAATCATTTCCCACTGTATTGATCATATGCCATTATCACTCATCCTGTAACCATTGATGTATTGATCATATGCCATTATCATTCATCATGTAACCATTGATGTATTGATCATATGCCATTATCACTCATCCTGTAACCATTGATGTATTGATCATATGCCATTATCACTCATCCTGTAACCATTGATGTCTTGATCATATGCCATTATCACTCATCCTGTAACCATTGATGTATTGATCATATGCCATTATCATTCATCCTGTAACCATTGATGTATTGATCATATGCCATTATCATTCATCATGTAACCATTGATGTATTGATCATATGCCATTATCACTCATCCTGTAACCATTGATGTATTGATCATATGCCATTATCACTCATCCTGTAACCATTGATGTCTTGATCATATGCCATTATCACTCATCCTGTAACCATTGATGTATTGATCATATGCCATTATCACTCATCCTGTAACCATTGATGTATTGATCATATGCCATTATCACTCATCCTGTAACCATTGATGTATTGATCATATGCCATTATCATTCATCCTGTAACCATTGATGTATTGATCATATGCCATTATCACTCATCCTGTAACCATTGATGTCTTGATCATATGCCATTATCACTCATCCTGTAACCATTGATGTATTGATCATATGCCATTATCACTCATCCTGTAACCATTGATGTATTGATCATATGCCATTATCACTCATCCTGTAACCATTGATGTATTGATCATATGCCATTATCATTCATCCTGTAACCATTGATGTATTGATCATATGCCATTATCACTCATCCTGTAACCATTGATGTATTGATCATATGCCATTATCACTCATCCTGTAACCATTGATTCATCTGACTTTTGTATTATATTGACATTTTTGTATTTGACCTGTTGTTGTGTGTTTCTCTGATACAAAACAAGCTGTAGAAAACAGTACGAGTTCACAAATCTGATAATAGGCTCATCAGGTATACCTTCAGATGAATCAATTATTACTATGTTTGTCTTCTAGTGTCTTTGTTAAGATAACACATGCGTAAGGTCTTCCTAGAATACTATTTTCTCCAATAATGGATTGGTTCCCCAATTCATAACACATTTGAATCATCCTACTGTTATCCTTATATTCAGCATTTATAGTAATAACTTGACCAATATCCCCTACACCATCAGGGTCCGGGTGACGTTCTGCCTTGCTCCCCAGTTGCAGCCCATTAGAGGGGGAATTCATTCATAAAATAGAGACAGATAGTAGAGACGGAGTGATGAGATGGAGTGATAGCGGAGGGAGGAGAGGAGGGAGAGATGGTGAGGACGTGTGAGAAAAAGGCAGGGAGAAAGGAGGACAGGGAGGGAGAGAGAAAGGGGAAGAGGGAGGAAAAGAGCAAACTGAGAGCCCACTCACGCACACAAGGGTCCCAGTCAGCGAGGGGCCATGCCGTCTCAGTATCATCACTGGGCCACATGGTGCTGGGAGACCTCATTAACAGGTATAGCTCTTGGGCATACAGAGAAGGTGTTAATAAATACACACTAAAAAGAGGAGACTCTTCAGCACTAACCCACCTGTGTCTGTGTGTCAGTACTGATTCCCTCCACAGAAGTCTGATATCTAGGCCAAGCCAATGTGTTACTTACTTGCAAATAACTCAAATCCTTACAAATGTTAGATTAGTTAAGATTTCTAACATAAATGGTTTGCTTTTATGGGGATATTAATGCAACAAACAATAACTATTTATTAGTATTGGGGAAATTAGCATCATCCCTTACTGGAGCCAGTGATTGGTCCAGAAGCCTGTCAATTCCTCTCCCCGCCAGCACATTGTCCTGAGACAGACTGAGACCGAGTTTGGAGAGGACAGGGTTTTCCTTGCCGCCCAGCAGGGTCTGTTCCCTGATGTATAGCCATGCCACAGCAGCGGTGGCCACGCTGCCTGAGCCTCCCTCACTCCCTCCATGTAGCACAGGAAGAGAAGAGAAGAGCTGGTCTGGCTTCCTGTGGAGCCACGGCGGTAATGGCAACCAGACGCCCAACACAGTGAGAGGCCTGCTTGCCTGCCTGCCAGCGCAGAGGAAGTACCAGCGCCACCCGTAACCCGATCTCTGCCCACAGCTGTCCAAACACCAGGGGGAGAGAGGGAGCGAGAGAGACCCGAGAAAGAGCGAGGGAGGAAGGGGTGAGGGTTGAGGGAGGGGGCCCCTGGGGGCCTGGAGCAGGCTGGCGTGCCCCACAGTGAGGGGTACATTCTTTCAGCTTCTCTCTGTTCTCTCCCACCCCCTCTCCCCTGGCACTCTCACCCCCTCGTCCTCCTCCTCCTCATGCCAAAGTCTGCTCCAGGAGATGGGCCAATCAGGGGGGCATCTGGGAGCTGGGGTGGAGTATGGAGGAACACAGTGTGTGTATACGTGTGTGAGCCTGTGCTCATGTGTGTTTATCCATTTCTGATTGCGGGGGGCTCTGCACTAATCTGGCCTCTGTAGATTGTGCGGGGACGTGTGTGTGCTCATGTGTGCGAGGTTGTGTGTATGTGTGTTTATCCCTCCGTGTTTGTGGGGAGCTGAGCTCTAATCTGGCTCCTGTATGCCTGTGTCAGTGTGTGCTCTCTGCTCACTCTCCTGGGGATGGTGACAGTAAAGTCTCTTTAATCCCTGCCAGGCCCGGCTCTACAACACACCTCCCACAGCATGCTAATAAGGCCCTACACACACATCCACACATGCACACACACACATCTCAAATCCACATCCACGCACCAGCCAGGGGAGCTCTGCCTGTCACACCTGAGCTAATCCATAAGTACCTCACAGTGGGAGAGTGGGTATTTTTCACCTGCGCTGGTACTACGAGGGAATGGAGGGGACAAACAATTTCAGCCCTCCAGGGTCAGGGTACCCTCCGCCCCCCTACTTCAACACCTACACAGAGGTAGAGCCTGATGAAAATAACCCCACACCATCAAAGACATCCTTCCCCTCTATGATCAGGCCTCGGGCCTGTGCTTCACTGTCTGCCACAGTTTGCCTGCTTCCCAAAGTTATACAGGGTTACTGGGGTAATAGCCGTACACTGGGACAGCTTCCCGACCATGGCGGGTATCCTGATATCCTGATAGTCTGAGGTCTCAGACATGTGGATAGGGCCTGGGCCTGCCACACTACACTGGCTCATGCCCAGTATCACCACAGTACAGGAGACACACACACACTCCAAATACATTAGACAGGCCTATCACAAAAAGACAGAGACCTCTCCTTCTCATCCTTTCTGTCTGCTCCTCTTCCCCCATCTCTCCATAGCCAAGCACACTACACTTCCCTGAGACAGACAGACATACAGACTCAGCCCTGAGCTGAGAGAGCAAGTTCAAATGAACAGAGCGAAAGAGACAAATAAATCCTAATAACCCTCCCCCCTCAAAAACACAAAAAGCAGCCTGTGCTGCTTCTGGATTAAAGCAGAAAGGGTTGGGGGGTACGGGGGTGGAGGAGGAGGGGGTGGACAGGAGGAGGGCTCATGAAGAAACCAAGCGGGAAGTCACATCTAAGCCCCAACACTCCTCCAAACACTCCTCCGAAGAGAGGGATTTACTCTCCCAGGGAGGTAGAGAGATGGAGGGAGGCTGGAGAAGAAGAGAGGCAGGAGTCGAAAACAGCATTGGGAGAGAGAGAGAGAGAGAGAGAGAGAGATAAGGGACTGAGATAAAATGGATGCCATTAAAAAAAAGAAGGAAGCCGTGGACAACAGGAGTCATATTTGGCAGATAGTATGAACTGCTCGCCATTCTCTAGGTTGGGTTAGGGTCTTAGGAAGGTTAGACCACTTGCTTTAGGTCAATATTTATCTGAGGCAGGAATTGATCGACAGAAACTGTCTGCACTGTTACCAAGCACACATACTAGAGTGCCAGCCTTTCAACCACAGGAATGGAGCTCTAGAATGTATTAAACCAGGGTAATGAGGCTCGAGAATGGATTAAACCAGAGGAATGGAGCTCTAGAATGTCTTAAACCAGAGGAATTAAACTCTAGAATGTCTTAAACCAGAGGAATGGAGCTCTAGAATGTATTAAACCAGAGGAATGGAGCTCTAGAATGTATTAAACCAGAGGAGTGGAGCTCTAGAATGTATTAAACCAGAGGAATGGAGCTCTAGAATGTATTAAACCAGAGGAATGGAGCTCTAGAATGTATTAAACCAGAGGAATTAAGCTCTAGAATGTATTAAACCAGAGGAATGGAGGTCTAGAATGTATTAAACCAGAAGAATGGAGCTCTAGAATGTATTAAACCAGAGGAATTAAGCTCTAGAATGTATTAAACCAGAAGAATGGAGCTCTAGAATGTATTAAACCAGAAGAATGGAGGTCTAACATATCTTAAACCAGAGGAATAAAGCTCTAGCATGTCTTAAACCAGAGGAATAAAGCTCTAGCATGTCTTAAACCAGAGGAATAAAGCTCTAGCATGTCTTAAACCAGAGAAGTAAAGCTCTAGCATGTCTTAAACCAGAGGAATAAAGCTCTAGCATGTCTTAAACCAGAGGAGTAAAGCTCTAGCATGTCTTAAACCAGAGGAATAAAGCTCTAGCGTGTCTTAAACCAGAGGAGTAAAGCTCTAGCATATCTTAAACCAGAGGAATAAAGCTCTAGCATATCTTAAACCATAGGAGTAAAGCTCTAGCATGTCTTAAACCAGAGGAATAAAGCTCTAGCATGTCTTAAACCAGAAGAATTGAGCTCTAGCATGTCTTAAACCAGAGAAATAAAGCTCTAGCATGTCTTAAACCAGAAGAATTTAGCTCTAGCAAGACTTAAACCAGAGGAATAAAGCTCTAGCATGTCTTAAACCAGAAGAATTGAGCTCTAGCATGTCTTAAACCAGAGGAATTGAGCTCTAGCATGTCTTAAACCAGAGAAATAAAGCTCTAGCATGTCTTAAACCAGAAGAATTGAGCTCTAGCAAGTCTTAAACCAGAGGAATAAAGCTCTAGCATGTCTTAAACCAGAAGAATTGAGCTCTAGCATGTCTTAAACCAGAGGAATAAAGCTCTAGCATGCCTTAAACCAGAAGAATTGAGCTCTAGCATGTCTTAAACCAGAGGAATAAAGCTCTAGCATGTCTTAAACCAGAAGAATTGAGCTCTAGCATGTCTTAAACCAGAGGAATAAAGCTCTAGCATGCCTTAAACCAGAAGAATTGAGCTCTAGCATGTCTTAAACCAGAGGAATAAAGCTCTAGCATGTCTTAAACCAGAAGAATTGAGCTCTAGCATGTCTTAAACCAGAGGAATAAAGCTCTAGCATGCCTTAAACCAGAAGAATTGAGCTCTAGCATGACTTAAACCAGAGGAATAAAGCTCTAGCATGTCTTAAACCAAAATAATTGAGCTCTAGCATGCCTTAAACCAGAAGAATTGAGCTCTAGCATGCCTCCACAGTGGATGAGATCAACAGAATAGGGATGTGGGTTGAATGGCTTAAATCCACCATATTATGGAGAGACCAGGTCTGTGTGCCGGCAAATTAATGTCCGCTTCTCCTCCCCTTCCCCTCCTTCCCTTAGTAGGGCTGTATGCCCACACTGGTGAGCAGCGTGTCGTCCCACCCCCCCACCCTCTCCCTCCCAGCTGGACAGAGCCTTTCCCCACAAATCAAAAGGCTCTCTTGTCAGCCCTTCGATTGGTCTGGCTGTCCTGCCGGGCAGCGTGCAGAGACCAGGAGGGGAGGGGCCACAGCGTGGCAGGGCCAACTGAGTCCAGGGTGGCCGGACAGGTCGACCCCCATTCATCCATAGAACAGGACTCTGGCACCGCCCGCACGCTTTCATCAGGATCTGAGATGCCGAGACACAGACACACACACACACACACACACACACACACACACACACACACACACACACACACACACACACACACACACACACACACACACACACAATACAATCACACACCCCATGCACATGCACAAAGACACACAAGTGTGCTCAAACACACACATGTACACACAAACAAACAACACTACACTACACACAACCTCCCCGCACCACACAGCATCAACAGAAGGAGGGTACTCTCACCAGGGTTAGTATTCTAGTGGTGCTGCAGTTTTAGAATAGGCAAGAGACATGTGCATGGTTTGTTTATGAGTTGAGCTCCTGTGTCATTGTTCTGTTTTCATGGGTGAGGGCATGTGTGTGTGACAGAAGTCCCACCTGCCCAGCCCACAGAGCCACAATGACTCCAGCCTCCTCAGCAAGCCCCAGGCCCTCATGCCCAGCCCAGCCCACAGAGCCCCAGTGACTCTAGCATCCTCAGCAAGCTCCAGTCCCTCATGCCCAGCCCACAGAGACCCACTGACTCCAGCCTCCTCAGCAAGCCCCAGTCCCTCATGCCCAGCCCAGAGCCCCACTGACTCCAGCCTCCTCAGCAAGCCCCAGTCCCTCATGCCCAGCCCACAGAGCCCCACTGACTCCAGCCTCCTCAGCAAGCCCCAGTCCCTCATGCCCAGCCCACAGAGCCCCACTGACTCCAGCCTCCTCAGCAAGCCCCAGTCCCTCATGCCCAGCCCACAGAGCCCCACTGACTCCAGCCTCCTCAGCAAGCCCCAGTCCCTCATGCCCAGCCCAGAGCCCCACTGACTCCAGCCTCCTCAGCAAGCCCCAGTCCCTCATGCCCAGCCCACAGAGCCCCACTGACTCCAGCCTCCTCAGCAAGCCCCAGTCCCTCATGCCCAGCCCACAGAGCCCCACTGACTCCAGCCTCCTCAGCAAGCCCCAGTCCCTCATGCCCAGCCCACAGAGCCCCACTGACTCCAGCCTCCTCAGCAAGCCCCAGTCGCCCATGACATGAGCCTGTCAGTGTGTGTGTGCCTGTATGTCAATGACTCCAGCCTCCTACTTCACACACAAAAACAAAAACAAATCTGACAAGACAATATGATGTGAGCAGCATCTGTTTGCTATGTGTCACACTCGTTGCATGTGGCTGATCTCGCTGCTGTTCCTCCCTCCAGTCTGGCCTCTGTGGATCACTATTGTACCACTGAGCTGTGACGAAGGCTGGGTTCAACACTGACCACTGGACCTTAGTGACAGACTGGAGAGGTATTGTGGAGAGCCTGTTAACTCTAAATCAACCATTTCCCCAGGGTTTAAGCCACATTACCATTGTAAAGCATGCGGTAAAACACAGAACAACAGCACAAGACATTCTCCTCTCCTAAATTCCACCTGCACCCCAACACGCCCACATATTCAACCCCACCCTCCTCGCATATGCCCCATGATCCTCCGTAAACAAACGATTAGCCACCAACTACCCTTACAACCCTCCACCCCAGGCTTGCCCCTCTGAAGCCCAAATCTGGGTGTGGCGGCTTGGTTCTTTGGGGCCTGGACATTCTGTGCTCCCGGGGCTGCTGGGAAAGTTTGGCCTGGGTGACAGCTGTGTTGGGCCCCTCCCGGCTTCCGGCCCCGGCCCGGTGGGGGCGCCGATGTACTTCATTCGGGGCCCAGGAGCCGCTTTTAATCTACCAGCGGGGCTCTGCAGCTGCTGTAAGTTAGCCCAAAAGAGTCTGCAACCCCCAGTAACCCTTTCAGCACTGCCTGCCTGCACCCCACGCGCTCCCTCTCCTTCTCTCTTCTTGGTGCCCGTTCTGTGGACCCTCCTCTGCTATTCATGTTCCCGCCTTCCATTTTCCTACAGAATGTTTGCCAATGCAACATGGCCACCGCACCAGACCACAAGTCTGCCAGCTACTAATAAGATCAAAGCTGATTCTAACCCAGAACATTTTCACGGTTGGTTTATTATGGTCATTTCCCCGCTTCCTCTGTGACCAGAATGGACCCCTGTATGTGATCAGACAGGAGAGATCAGTGGTAGAATGTCAGATATAGAGGACCCCCCCTGGTCACCCCCCTCCCTGTCTCCTGTTCCTGACACCCACCAGGGCCACAGCCAACTGCTGACCATTGCACCCCACTACCCCTCGTTAAAATCCCAGGTCAAATCACCCACTAACAAGGTCAACTGAGAAGGGAGGGACAAGGAGAAACAAGAAAGAGAGTGAAAAAGAGGTAGAAAGAGAGCGGGGGAAGTGTCTTTCCTAAAATGGCGGTGTCTGTTGGCAGCGGCCCGGCACAGCAGAGTTTAATTCAGCCCTTTATGACTCCCACGGCTCTTCCCAAACTGCCCAGCTGTCACTCACAGATTGGGGAGTCCATCACTTGCCCAGTCCACTTAAACATGACATGCATACACACACATGCACTACCATGCACACACACGTATGCACTGCACACACTGCACACATACGCACACAGACAGTTGTAGAGGGAGCAGTGGCGGCCCACATTGCCCCACGTGGACCCTCGGCAGACCCCTCTTGCCCCACGTGGACCCTCGGCAGACCCCTCTTGCCCCACGTGGACCCTCGGGAGACCCCTCTTGCCCCACGTGGATGTTATGCAGGTGAGTGAGGACCCAAAAGCACTTTAACAGAAACAGAGTCTTTTAATGTCAAAACACAGGGAAGACATAGATCCTCTTCAGATGTATCGATTGACAACATAGACAACCCGCAGAGAGGGCGACAAATAAATCATAAAGTCCTCTGATCTTAACAGGAGAGTCCCCTTCTAGCAGCAGAGGAGAATAGCAGGGTTAGCGGCGACAGACTGCTGGTCTCTCCGGGTAGGCGCGGGTTGTAGAGGACAGAGGTACCTAATCACACGTAGCATCTGATGAAGAGGCAGATTACGACAGGACAGGACAAGGGTGAAGCAAACGAGAATCTGACAAAGACAGAAGCAGAAACAGAGAGAGAAATAGAGACCTAATCAGAGGGAAAAAAGGGAACAGGTGGGAGAGGGTAAACGAGGTAGTTAGAGGAGATGAGGAACAGCTGGGGGAAGAAAAGGAAGAGAAGGTAACCTAATACGACCAGCAGGGGGAAACGAAGTGAAGAGAAGGAACAGGAACAAGACATAACATGACAATACATGACAGTGGACCCTCGGCAGACCCCTCTTGCCCCACATGGACCCTCGGCAGACCCCTCTTGCCCCACGTGAACCCTCGGCAGACCCCTCTTGCCACGTTGTTCCCAGCCTCAAACTCAATTAGTAAATGAGTTCCACATGACTGGGTGATAAACAGTGACTAGGGAACAGATAAACACACGCCCGACACTCCATTAAGATCCAGCTAGCTCCTCCTCCTTGCTCGGTGTTACCCTGCTGGGTTTACACCTTCCCTCTCCACCAGAGACAAAAAGACACCAAACTCTGAGGCATTGCCTGCTACTGCACACCGTCTACACTTTCCCTTTCTCTCCTGACACTTTTTCCTTTTGAAACTTGGTGTTGTTCATTCTTCCCAGGAACCCAATGAATTAAACGGGAGGAGAGCGAGCGGGCATGGAGGGAGATAAAGAGAACAAGACAAAAGGGGGGAAAAAATACATTAGTGTGTCCAAACCTTCTCCACTCTGGGCTCTCTCACGTGAAATAAATGAAGCGGTATGGCCTCGGCAACGCTGCTGCTAATAGGCAGACCACAGGCAGCCGGGTGTGTGTGGGGCAGTCACTGAGGTAAAATCACTGAATGGCAGGATACAATAACAGGAGGAAACTTTCAAATTATGCACGGTAAAATCTGTGTTCAACAGCTCGCCAAGTGCCACCACGTTCTACTTTCCTTCACACACAGGACCTGTCGAACACACAGAGACACCCTGCTGCACTGGCTGGAAGTAGTTTTTCATGGTCTCTGAGCAGAAACACACACACAGGACCTGTCAAACACACAGAGACACCCTGCTGCACTGGCTGGAAGTAGTCTTTCATGGTCTCTGAGCATAAACACACACACAGGACCTGTCGAACACACAGAGACACTCTGCTGCACTGGCTGGAAGTAGTCTTTCATGGTCTCTGAGCATAAACACACACACAGGACCTGTCGAACACACAGAGACACTCTGCTGCACTGGCTGGAAGTAGTCTTTCATGGTCTCTGAGCATAAACACACACACAGGACCTGTCGAACACACAGAGACACTCTGCTGCACTGGCTGGAAGTAGTCTTTCATGGTCTCTGAGCATAAACACACACACAGGACCTGTCGAGCACACAGAGACACCCTGCTGCACTGGCTGGAAGTAGTCTTTCATGGTCTCTGAGCATAAACACACACACAGGACCTGTCGAACACACAGAGACACTCTGCTGCACTGGCTGGAAGTAGTCTTTCATGGTCTCTGAGCATAAACACACACACAGGACCTGTCGAACACACAGAGACACTCTGCTGCACTGGCTGGAAGTAGTCTTTCGTGGTCTCTGAGCATAAACACACACACAGGACCTGTCGAACACACAGAGACACTCTGCACTCTGCTGCACTGGCTGGAAGTAGTCTTTCGTGGTCTCTGAGCATAAACACACACACAGGACCTGTCGAACACACAGAGACACTCTGCTGCACTGGCTGGAAGTAGTCTTTCATGGTCTCTGAGCATAAACACACACACAGGACCTGTCGAACACACAGAGACACCCTGCTGCACTGGCTGGAAGTAGTCTTTCATGGTCTCTGAGCATAAACACACACACAGGACCTGTCGAACACACAGAGACACTCTGCTGCACTGGCTGGAAGTAGTCTTTCGTGGTCTCTGAGCATAAACACACACACAGGACCTGTCGAACACACAGAGACACCCTGCTGCACTGGCTGGAAGTAGTCTTTCGTGGTCTCTGAGCATAAACACACACACAGGACCTGTCGAACACACAGAGACACCCTGCTGCACTGGCTGGAAGTAGTCTTTCGTGGTCTCTGAGCATAAACACACACACAGGACCTGTCGAACACACAGAGACACCCTGCTGCACTGGCTGGAAGTAGTCTTTCATGGTCTCTGAGCATAAACACACACACAGGACCTGTCGAACACACAGAGACACTCTGCTGCACTGGCTGGAAGTAGTCTTTCATGGTCTCTGAGCATAAACACACACACACAGGACCTGTCGAACACACAGAGACACTCTGCTGCACTGGCTGGAAGAAGTCTTTCATGGTCTCTGAGCATAAACACACACACAGGACCTGTCGAACACACAGAGACACTCTGCTGCACTGGCTGGAAGAAGTCTTTCATGGTCTCTGAGCATAAACACACACACAGGACCTGTCGAACACACAGAGACACCCTGCTGCACTGGCTGGAAGTAGTCTTTCATGGTCTCTGAGCATAAACACACACACAGGACCTGTCGAACACACAGAGACACCCTGCTGCACTGGCTGGAAGTAGTCTTTCATGGTCTCTGAGCATAAACACACACACAGACGCACGCACACTCACACACACGAACAGTGGAGGGGAGGGGGTGAGGGTATTTTGACAAGGTCTCAGGATTGAACAGTTTGTGATAACAGTGGTTAAAGCACTTAAGCTGCCGTAATTAGTGGGAGCTCCGTGGTGACAGAAGATCTGCATTTATCTGGCGTTTCACAAGCCAGCGTGAGAGGGATAAACAGCAGAGACTAACAGCTCGGCAACAACACCAAGCTTTTATACTGACGAGGTTCAACACAGACACACCAACGTACGTACACTATCTCACGGACACACCAACGTACATACACTATCTCACGGACACACCAACGTACATACGCTATCTCACGGACACACCAACGTACATACACTATCTCACGGACACACCAACGTACATACGCTATCTCACGGACACACCAACGTACATACACTATCTCACGGACACACCAACGTACGTACGCTATCTCACGGACACACCAACGTACATACACTATCTCACGGACACACCAACGTACGTACGCTATCTCACGGACACACCAACGTACATACACTATCTCACGGACACACCAACGTACGTACGCTATCTCACGGACACACCAACGTACATACGCTATCTCACGGACACACCAACGTACATACGCTATCTCACGGACACACCAACGTACGTACGCTATCTCACGGACACACCAACGTACCTACGCTCTCTCACGGACACACCAACGTACACACACTCTCTCAAGGACACACCAACGTACATACACTATCTCACGGACACACCAACGTACATACACTATCTCACGGACACACCAACGTACATACACTATCTCACGGACACACCAACGTACATACACTCTCTCAAGGACACACCAACGTACATACACTATCTCACGGACACACCAACGTACATACACTATCTCACGGACACACCAACGTACATACACTATTTCACGGACACACCAACGTACATACGCTATCTCACGGACACACCAACGTACATACACTATCTCACGGACACACCAACGTACATACACTATCTCACGGACACACCAACGTACATACACTATCTCACGGACACACCAACGTACATACACTATCTCACGGACACACCAACGTACATACACTCTCTCAAGGACACACCAACGTACATACACTATCTCACGTACACACCAACGTACATACACTCTCTCAAGGACACACCAACGTACATACACTCTCTCACGGACACACCAACGTACATACACTCTCTCACGGACACACCAACGTACACACACTCTCTCAAGGACACACCAACGTACATACACTATCTCACGGACACACCAACGTACATACACTATCTCACGGACACACCAACGTACATACACTCTCTCAAGGACACACCAACGTACATACACTATCTCACGGACACACCAACGTACATACACTATCTCACGGACACACCAACGTACATACACTATTTCACGGACACACCAACGTACATACGCTATCTCACGGACACACCAACGTACGTACGCTATCTCACGGACACACCAACGTACATACACTATCTCACGGACACACCAACGTACGTACGCTATCTCACGGACACACCAACGTACATACACTCTCTCACGGACACACCAACGTACACACGCTCTCTCAAGGACACACCAACGTACATACACTATCTCACGGACACACCAACGTACATACACTATCTCACGGACACACCAACGTACATACACTCTCTCAAGGACACACCAACGCACATACACTATCTCACGGACACACCAACGCATACATACACTATCTCACGGACACACCAACGTACATACACTATCTCACGGACACACCAACGTACATACACTATCTCACGGACACACCAACGCACATACACTCTCTCAAGGACACACCAACGTACATATCACTATCTCACGGACACACCAACGTACATACACTATCTCACGGACACACCAACGTACATACACTATTTCACGGACACACCAACGCACATACGCTATCTCACGGACACACCAACGTACATACGCTATCTCTCACGGACACACCAACGTACATACGCTATCTCACGGACACACCAACGCATACATACGCTATCTCACGGACACACCAACATACGTACGCTATCTCACGGACACACCAACGTAAACACTCTCACGGACACGCTATCTCACGGACACACCAACGTACATACGCTATCTCACGGACACACCAACGCACACTACGCTAACGCATCTCACGGACACACCAACGCACATACACACTATCTCACGGACACACCAACGTACATACACACCAACGCTATCTCTCACGGACACACCAACGCATATACACTATCTCACGGACACACCAACGTATCTCACGGACACACCAACGCTATCTCTCACGGACACACCAACGTACATACACTATCTCACGGACACACCAACGTACGTACGCTATCTCACGGACACACCAACGCATATACACGCTATCTCACGGACACACCAACGTATATACGCTATCTCACGGACACACCAACGTCGTACGCTATCTCACGGACACACCAACGTACCTCTCTCAAGGCACACCAACGCACATCACTCTCACGGACACACCAACGCATACACACACTCTCTCAAGGACACACCAACGTCATACACTATCTCACGGACACACCAACGTACATACACTATCTCACGGACACACCAACGCTATCAAACACTCTCTCAAGGACACACCAACGTACATACACTATCTCACGGACACAACGTAACGCATACCAACGCATACATACACTATTTCACGGACACACTATCTCACGGACACACCAACGCATACATACGGACTACCAACGCATATACGCTTCTCACGGACACACCAACGCATATACGCTATCTCACGGACACACCAACGTACATACACTATCTCACGGACACACCAACGTACATACACTATCTCACGGACACACCAACGCATCTATCTCACGGACACACCAACGTATCTCACGGACATACGCTATCTCACGGACACACCAACGTACATACACTATCTCACGGACACACCAACGTACATACACTATCTCACGGACACACCAACGTACATACACTATCTCACGGACACACCAACGCATACACTCTCTCAAGGACACACCAACGCACATACACTATCTCACGGACACACCAACGTACATACACTATCTCACGGACACACCAACGTACCAACGTACACCAACGCATACACTATTTCACGGACACACCAACGTACATACGCTATCTCACGGACACACCAACGTACATACACTATCTCACGGACACACCAACGTTACATACACTATCTCACGGACACACCAACGTACATACACTATCTCACGGACACCAACGTACAACGCTATCTCACATACACTCTCTCAAGGACACACCAACGTATATACACTATCTCACGGACACACCAACGTACATACACTATCTCACGGACACACCAACGTACACTACAACGTACATACACTATTTCACGGACACACCAAACGCATATACACTATCTCACGGACTACCAACGCATACGCTATCTCACGGACACACCAACGTACATACGCTATCTCACGGACACACCAACGCACATACGCTATCTCACGGACACACCAACGCATACACTATCTCACGGACACACCAACGCACTATCTCACGGACACACCAACGTACGTACGCTATCTCACGGACACACCAACGTACATACGCTATCTCACGGACACACCAACGTACATACGCTATCTCACGGACACACCAACGTACATACACTATTTCACGGACACACCAACGTACATACGCTATCTCAAGGACACACCAACGTACATACACTATCTTACGGACACACCAACGTACATACACTATCTCACGGACACACCAACGTACGTACGCTATCTCACGGACACACCAACGTACATACACTATCTCACAGACACACCAACGTACATACGCTATCTCACGGACACACCAACGTACATACACTATCTCACAGACACACCAACGTACATACGCTATCTCACGGACACACCAACGTACATACACTATCTCACGGACACACCAACGTACATACACTATCTCACGGACAACCAATCACCTGCCAAATATAAACAGCTACAGTCCAGTTCTCTTACAGATCCATACTCAATACCCACCTCCTATTCTGCAATGGTCCCGTGGGTGTCCCCTTTTCACCAGTCTGCCTGCCAACTCCTAAAACCTCCAACCCCTGTCTCAGCCCTGGGAGGAGGGAGTTAAGTCTATGCAGGCCAAACCCTGATGCCCCCGGGTGCACAATGCTAAGTGCTGGAGCTATGTAGAGGGAGGGAGTGAGGGATGAGGGCAGGAGAGTGGGGATAGGGGGGATGGGGGAGAGTGGGGATATGGGAGAGTGGGGAGAGTGGGGATAGGGGGATGGAGGAGAGTGGGGATAGGGGGATGGGGGAGAGTGGGGAGAGTGGGGATATGGGAGAGTGGGGATGGGGGAGAGTGGGGAGAGAGGGGATATGGGAGAGTGGGGATAGGGGGATGGGGGAGAGTGGGGATAAGGGGGAGAGTGGGGATATGGGAGAGTGGGGAGTGGGGAGAGAGGGGGATATGGGAGAATGGGGATAGGGGGATGGGGGAGAGTGGGGATAGGGGGATGGGGGAGAGTGGGGAGAGTGGGGATATGGGAGAGTGGGGATAGGGGGATGGGGGAGAGTGGGGATAAGGGGGAGAGTGGGGATATGGGAGAGTGGGGAGTGGGGAGAGTGGGGAAATGGGAGAGTGGGGATAGGGGGATGGGGGAGAGTGGGGATAGGGGGGATGGGGGAGAGTGGGGATAAGGGGGATAGGGGAGAGTGGGGAGAGTGGGGATATGGGAGAGTGGGGAGAGTGGGGATATGGGAGAGTGGGGATAGGGGGGATGGGGGAGAGTGGGGATAGGGGGATGGGGGAGAGTGGGGATAAGGGGGATGGGGGAGAGTGGGGATAGGGGGATGGGAGAGAGTGGGGATAGGGGAGAGTGAAAGACCAGAGGTTGTGTGTCTGTGCTTTGAGACAGTCCTAGGCCATTGACCTAACATTCACCTCACCCTGAGTCATTACTCTCTAATCTAGGGGGATGGGGGAGAGTGGGGATAGGGGGATGGGGGAGAGTGGGGATAGGGTGGAGAGTGGGGATAGGGTGGAGAGTGGGGAGAGTGGGGATAGGGGGATGGGGGAGAGTGGGGATAGGGGGTGGGGGAGAGTGGGGATAAGGGGGATGGGGGAGAGTGGGGATATGGGAGAGTGGGGATAGGGGGAGATTGGGGATATGGGAGAGTGGGGATAGGGGGATGGGGGAGAGTGGGGATATGGGAGAGTGGGGAGAGTGAGGATAGGGGGGATGGGAGAGAGTGGGGATAGGGGAGAGTGAAAGACCAGAGGTTGTGTGTCTGTGCTTTGAGACAGTCCTAGGCCATTGACCTAACATTCACCTCACCCTGAGTCATTACTCTCTAATCAAGAGCAGAGCTTGTAATACTACCAAAGCATACAATTGAAACATTTCTTTCTTGTAAACAATGGAAACTATTATTATGCTAATAAAGATGGTCTGCTGAGGACACACAACGCAAGATCAGGATTCTGAATCTTGTTGTTTCTGCGGCAACAACATAAATTCATTAATCAAGTCCTTCAGCTTGTTCTTTTCCGACAAGGGGTTATTTTTGCAAAATCCTTTACTAATGATGTGCTAACGCTCAGACATTCTACAGTTATGTGTGTGGAAAGTAGATGTGATCAGAGGGGAACAGACCCCCCCCCCCCCAGCCCAATCAGCTCCCATCCTGGCCATGTTGAACCAGGGGCTTCATTAACAGGTAAACGTCCTAATCGTCACATTAGAGCCGAGAATGAGAGGAGAACTGATAAGGAGAAGGAAGCGAGTGAGAGGTTGGAGGAAGAGGGGAGAGCAGAGGCCATTAGTGTTTCAGCACCTCGTCAGCAGCACTCCGTAGAGGTGAGGAGACCAGACTCTCAAAATGTGAAAAACACCCCCATCACTAACCCCCTTACACCACATCTCTGCCCCTCACCACAGCTATCACTGCCCCTCACCACACCACCCTACACCTCTATCCTCTCGGCATCACTCTAGTCCCGCTAGTTCATTTCCTGCCTCCTCTAGCACTGCCCCTACAGGCCACCGCCCACAGACAGACACAGCAGATACAGCCACATTACATTAATGAACAGCATCCATCGTCATGCATCTGGCCAAACATATTGGGCTCATAAACACAACACAAAAAGCCTAAAAATGACAAATACCCCCATTCTACCCATAAGCCAGTGCTGTTGGAATCCCGGCCCGCATCCCCACCCCCTTCCCACAAACCCCTGCTGCTGTAATTAGAGGTGTCCTTGACTGTAAGATGAACAGCTTTCCACACTCATGGACCCTTCCACTTCAACAGCTCTGCTCGAAAGACCACCCATTGTTTCCACACACACATGCACGCACACACCGGGGTCAATTGTAAGGTATCGTTTTGGCGCACACAGATGAGCTCTGTCCAGGTCTGATTGGGGGTGCTAATGCCTGGGTGAATGTGTTAGGAGGACACACTGGTATCTAACAACTGTTATTATTAGATTTTCTATGTGTGACTGTGGCTTTGTATGAGCACATCCAGGCTAACGTGACAAATGTAACAACTCCTTCACAATCACACCTAAACGCTCTGTCACTTTTGCTTTGTCTTACTTTAGTATCTTGCGTCGGTATTAGTTGGCCAATACCAATCCCTGCTCTGTCAATAAACCCAACATACAACAACTGTCTGTCTGTCTGTCTGTCTGTCTGTCTGTCTGTCTGTCTGTCTGTCTGTCTGTCTGTCTGTCTGTCTGTCTGTCTGTCTGTCTGTCTGTCTGTCTCTGTCTGTCTGTCTGTGTCTGTCTGTTCTTTTTGTGGACAGAAAGTGTGTAATCCAGCATGGTCTGTCTCTTTGTGTCCATCTTGATCCTACCTGTCTGTGCTGTGCTCTCAGCCCTGCTCAGTGCGTGTTCTGTCCAGGTGCTGGGACTGCTGTGTTCCCCGGACAGGGCCTCCGAGAGCCCCTGGCTCCCCTCTGCCATGCATTAACGAGCAGTGCACACGCAGGCCATATCGATCCAGGGGAGAGGGTGGGGGCGGGCAAGCGCTCTGCTTTCCGTTAGCCAGCCACATAGGACCAAGGCCTCAGGGCATGAGCCCCAGCGCCTTCAATCAAACCCTCCATCCCTCTCTCTCTCTCATCTGCATACAAGCCCTCTGAGCCTGGCCCCCACACACATACTAAAGAGAAGAGCAGCCTCCTTCTCACACACAGGAAATAACACTTAACCCTGTAGCTTCAGAGTGCCTTCACGGTCCACCAGGGTTGCCACTACCTCTAATGACAGAGGCAGGCCTTAAATTTAAGGGGCCCTAGTTTTTGTTAAATATGTTGATGTTAAACAATCCAGCCCTGTGTCCTCCAGAGATGGAAACTCTCTCTCTCTCTCTCTCTCTCTTTCTCTCTCTCATCAGATTAATTACAGCAGGAGTGCTCTTAACATCTGGTCGAGTGTCAGGCCTATCGAGGAGCGTGCTCCGTCGCCTCTCAGAGGGGCCAAAGTGTGGGATAAAATAAGAACAGTGGCGGGCGTCTGGAACAGCGTATCTGTGTGACATGGGCAGGATGAGAGTCTAGAACAGTGGCGGGCGTCTGGAACAGCGTGTCTGTGTGACATGGGCAGGATGAGAGTCTAGAACAGTGGCGGGCGTCTGGAACAGCGTGTCTGTGTGACATGGGCAGGATGAGAGTCTAGAACAGTGGCGGGCGTCTGGGACAGCGTGTCTGTGTGACATGGGCAGGATGAGAGTCTAGAACAGTGGCGGGCGTCTGGAACAGCGTGTCTGTGTGACATGGGCAGGATGAGAGTCTAGAACAGTGGCGGGCGTCTGGAACAGCGTGTCTGTGTGACATGGGCAGGATGAGAGTCTAGAACAGTGGCGGGCGTCTGGAACAGTGTGTCTGTGTGACATGGGCAGGATGAGAGTCTAGAACAGTGCTTTCCAAACTGTGGGGTGCGCGGGTCGGCAGGGAAGGCGCGGGGTAATAGTAGAATGTACAAGGTGCAATTTTTTAATTGGGTAGTGCATCATCAACTCCGAGATGGCATAGCAGTTCAGACGTCTGGACGTCGTGTCCTGACATTTTATTTTTCATCAACTCATCTTCAAAACACTCTCCTGCAACCCGCCTCACCCATTTATATTTATAAATAAGTATTATTTACCTCAAATCTGCAATCCTCCAAGAAGCTAGCCAGAAACTCCAAGAAGCTAGCCAGAAACTCCAAGAAGCTAGCCAGAAACTAGCCAGGAGCTATCCAGAAGCTAGCCCAGAAGCTAATCCAGAAGCTAGTTCAGAAGCTAGTTCAGAAGCTAGTTAGCTTCTTTACTGGCAAATCGTTAGTATTCGGCTAACCACGGTTTGTGGTCATCAGCTATCCTTTAGCTCGAAAATCTATCGCCAGTTTTGTACGGCGCAACGCGGCTCGGAACGGAACATACCGGACCAATTGTTCTCTCCATGTCCCTGGATTTCAACTGCTCTCTGGACATTCATACCCGGATCTCACAGCTAGCTAGCTGCTATCCGTGTGACTATCTGCTTTCGTCGATTCCGGAGCAAACATCAATTACTCCGGAGCTAGCCAGCTCCGTCAATCACTCCTGAGTTCCATCAATCACTCCTGGGCTGCAGTCACCTATCCGGACCCGTTTTACTGCCTACGCGGAGCCCCACCGGGCCTTCACAACTGGACTGCCGACGTTATCTACCCGAAGGAGATCCGGCTGGCTCCTCCGTCGCGACGTTACCTGGACGCCCATCTGCGGCCTGCTAACCGTTAGCTGTCTTACCGGCTGCTCTCAGAATAGACAATCGGACAATTTATTTATTTGTATTATTATTATGTTTCTTATTGGGCCTCTATAACTATATCTAATGTTTATTTTATTTATTATTTATTTATTTGTTGTTTATATTTTTTGTGTGATTTGGATTAATCCCCTCTACCACACGGAACCTCACTAATCTACTGACGGAACGCAAGAGGTGGCTAACAACACACTGGACCCTTTTGATCACTCGACTAAGGATGCCTCTCCTTAATGTCAATATGTCTTGTCCATTGCTGTTCTGATTAGTGTTTATTGGCTTATTTCACTGTAGAGCCTCTAGTCCTGCTCACTATACCTTATCCAATTTATTAGTTCCACCACCCACACATGCTATGACATCTCCTGGTTTCAATTATGTTTCTAGAGACAATATCTCTCTGTTCATCACTCAATACCTAGGTTTACCTCCACTGTATTCACATCCTACCATACCTTTGTCTGTACATTATACCTTGATGCTATTTTATCGCCCCCAGAAACCTCCTTTTACTCTCTGTTCCAGACGTTCTAGACGACCAATTCTTATTGCTTTTAGCCGCACCCTTATTCTTCTCCTCCTATGTTCCTCTGGCGATGTAGAGGTGAATCCAGGCCCTGCAGTGCCTAGCTCCACTCCTATTCCCCAGGCGCTCTCTTTTGATGACTTCTGTAACCGTAATAGCCTTGGTTTCATGCATGTTAACATTAGAAGCCTCCTCCCTAAGTTTGTTCTATTCACTGCTTTAGCACACTCTGCCAACCCGGATGTTCTAGCTGTGTCTGAATCCTGGCTTAGGAAGACCACCAAAAATTCTGAAATTTTAATTCCAAACTACAACATTTTCAGACAAGATAGACCTGCCAAAGGGGGCGGTGTTGCAATCTACTGCAAAGATAGCCTGCAGAGTTCTGTCCTACTATCCAGGTCTGTACCCAAACAATTTGAACTTCTACTTTTAAAAATCCACCTCTCTAAAAACAAGTCTCTCACCGTTGCCGCCTGCTATATACCACCCTCTGCCCCCAGCTGTGCTCTGGACACCATATTTGAACTGATTGCCCCCCATCTATCTTCAGAGCTCGTGCTGCTAGGCGACCTAAACTGGAACATGCTTAATACCCCAGCCATCCTACAATCTAAACTTGATGCCCTCAATCTCACACAAATTATCAATGAACCTACCAGGTACCCGCCCAAAGCCTTGAACACGGGCACCCTCATAGATATCATCCTAACCAACTTCCCCTCTAAATACACCTCTGCTGTCTTCAACCAAGATCTCAGCGATCACTGCCTCATTGCCTGCATCCGTAATGGGTCAGCGGTCAAACGACCTCCACTCATCACTGTAAAACGCTCCCTGAAACACTTCAGCGAGCAGGCCTTTCTAATCGACCTGGCCGGGGTATCCTGGAAGGATATTGATCTCATCCCGTCAGTAGAGGATGCCTGGATATTTTTTTTAAATGCCTTCCTAACCATCTTAAATAAACATGCCCCATTCAAGAAATTTAGAACCAGGAACAGATATAGCCCATGGTTCTCCCCAGACCTGACTGCCCTTAACCAACACAAAAACATCCTATGGCGTTCTGCATTAGCATCGAACAGGCCCCGTGATATGCAGCTGTTCAGGGAAGCTAGAAACCGTTATACACAGGCAGTTAGAAAAGCAAAGGCTAGCTTTTTCAAGCAGAAATTTGCTTCCTGCAACACTAACTCAAAAAAGTTCTGGGACACTGTAAAGTCCATGGAGAATAAGAACACCTCCTCCCAGCTGCCCACTGCACTGAAGATAGGAAACACTGTCACCACTGATAAATCCACCATAATTGAGAATTTCAATAAGCATTTTTCTACGGCTGGCCATGCTTTCCACCAGGCTACTCCTACCCCGGTGAACAGCACTGCACCCCCAACAGCAACTCGCCCAAGCCTTCCCCATTTCTCCTTCTCCCAAATCCGTTCAGCTGATGTTCTGAAAGAGCTGAAAAATCTGGACCCCTACAAATCAGCCGGGCTAGACAATCTGGACCCTTTCTTTCTAAAAATTATCTGCCGAAATTGTTGCCACCCCTATTACTAGCCTGTTCAACCTCTCTTTCGTGTCGTCTGAGATTCCCAAAGATTGGAAAGCAGCTGCGGTCATCCCCCTCTTCAAAGGGGGGGACACTCTTGACCCAAACTGCTATAGACCTATATCTATCCTACCATGCCTTTCTAAGGTCTTCGAAAGCCAAGTCAACAAACAGATTACCGACCATTTCGAATCTCACCATACCTTCTCTGCTATGCAATCTGGTTTCAGAGCTGGTCATGGGTGCACCTCAGCCACGCTCAAGGTCCTAAACGATATCTTAACCGCCATCGATAAGAAACATTACTGTGCAGCCGTATTCATTGATCTGGCCAAGGCTTTCGACTCTGTCAATCACCACATCCTCATCGGCAGACTCGACAGCCTTGGTTTCTCAAATGATTGCCTCGCCTGGTTCACCAACTACTTCTCTGATAGATTTCAGTGTGTCAAATCGGAGGGTCTGCTGTCCGGACCTCTGGCAGTCTCTATGGGGGTGCCACAGGGTTCAATTCTTGGACCAACTCTCTTCTCTATATACATCAATGAGGTCGCTCTTGCTGCTGGTGAGTCTCTGATCCACCTCTACGCAGACGACACCATTCTGTATACTTCCGGCCCTTCTTTGGACACTGTGTTAACAACCCTCCAGGCAAGCTTCAATGCCATACAACTCTCCTTCCGTGGCCTCCAATTGCTCTTAAATACAAGTCAAACTAAATGCATGCTCTTCAACCGATCGCTACCTGCACCTACCCGCCTGTCCAACATCACTACTCTGGACGGCTCTGACTTAGAATACGTGGACAACTACAAATACTTAGGTGTCTGGTTAGACTGTAAACTCTCCTTCCAGACCCATATCAAACATCTCCAATCCAAAATTAAATCTAGAATTGGCCTCCTATTTCGCAACAAAGCATCCTTCACTCATGCTGCCAAACATACCCTTGTAAAACTGACCATCCTACCAATCCTCGACTTTGGCGATGTCATTTACAAAATAGCCTCCAATACCCTACTCAACAAATTGGATGCAGTCTATCACAGTGCAATCCGTTTTGTCCCCAAAGCCCCATATACTACCCACCATTGCGACCTGTACGGTCTCGTTGGCTGGCCCTCGCTTCATACTCGTCGCCAAACCCACTGGCTCCATGTCATCTACAAGACCCTGCTTGGTAAAGTCCCCCCTTATCTCAGCTCGCTGGTCACCATAGCATCTCCCACCTGTAGCACACGCTCCAGCAGGTATATCTCTCTAGTCACCCCCAAAACCAATTCTTTCTTTGGCCGCCTCTCCTTCCAGTTCTCTGCTGCCAATGACTGGAACGAACTACAAAAATCTCTGAGACTGGAAACACTTATCTCCCTCACTAGCTTTAAGCACCAACTGTCAGAGCATCTTACAAATTACTGCACCTGTACATAGCCCCACTATAATTTAGCCCAAACAACTACCTCTTTCCCAACTGTATTTAATTGATTTATTTTGCTCCTTTGCACCCCATTATTTTTATTTCTACTTTGCACATTCTTCCATTGCAAAACTACCATTCCAGTGTTTTACTTGCTATATTGTATTTACTTTGCCACCATGGCCTTTTTTGCCTTTACCTCCCTTCTCTCCTCATTTGCTCACGTTGTATACAGACTTGTTTACACTGTATTATTGACTGTATGTTTGTTTTACTCCATGTGTAACTCTGTGTCGTTGTATCTGTCGAACTGCTTTGCTTTATCTTGGCCAGGTCGCAATTGTAAATGAGAACTTGTTCTGAACTTGCCTACCTGGTTAAATAAAGGTGAAAAAAAAAAAAAATCAGCTCCTCTTGTCATGTCAGTCATTACATACCTTAGAGCTATTTATAACTCATCAGAAATGTCCAGAAAGTATTCTTTTTTAGCCCATATAGGGTGGACTGAACGGTGTGTTCCCTCTGGAGCCGTGTGGGAGTGAGAGGCTAGGTGAGCATGCATGCTGCTATGTGTGTATACAGTCAGTGTACGATATGTGTAATATGTGTAATATGTGTAATATGTATACAGTCAGTGTACGATATGTGTAATATGTGTAATATGTATACAGTCAGTGTAAGATATGTGTAATATGTGTAATATGTATACAGTCAGTGTAAGATATGTGTAATATGTGTAATATGTGTAATATGTATACAGTCAGTGTACGATATGTGTAATATGTGTAATATGTGTAATATGTATACAGTCAGTGTAAGATATGTGTAATATGTGTAATATGTGTAATATGTATACAGTCAGTGTAAGATATGTGTAATATGTGTAATATGTGTAATATGTATACAGTCAGTGTACGATATGTGTAATATGTGTAATATGTGTAATATGTATACAGTCAGTGTAAGATATGTGTAATATGTGTAATATGTGTAATATGTATACAGTCAGTGTACGATATGTGTAATATGTGTAATATGTGTAATATGTATACAGTCAGTGTAAGATATGTGTAATATGTGTAATATGTATACAGTCAGTGTAAGATATGTGTAATATGTATACAGTCAGTGTAAGATATGTGTAATATGTGTAATATGTATACAGTCAGTGTAAGATATGTGTAATATGTGTAATATGTATACAGTCAGTGTAAGATATTCTCACGTCACCCCGCTCCTCCGCTCTCTCCACTGGCTTCCAGTTGAAGCTCGCATCCGCTACAAGACCATGGTGCTTGCCTACGGAGCTGTGAGGGGAACGGCACCTCAGTACCTCCAGGCTCTGATCAGGCCCTACACCCAAACAAGGGCACTGCGTTCATCCACCTCTGGCCTGCTCGCCTCCCTACCACTGAGGAAGTACAGTTCCCGCGCAGCCCAGTCAAAACTGTTCGCTGCTCTGGCCCCCCAATGGTGGAACAAACTCCCTCACGACGCCAGGACAGCGGAGTCAATCACCACCTTCCGGAGACACCTGAAACCCCACCTCTTTCAGGAATACCTAGGATAGGATAAAGTAATCCTTCTCACCCCCCTTAAAAGATTTAGATGCACTATTGTAAAGTGGCTGTTCCACTGGATGTCTTAAGGTGAACGCACCAATTTGTAAGTCGCTCTGGATAAGAGCGTCTGCTAAATGACTTAAATGTAAATGTAAAATATGTGTAATATGTGTAATATGTATACAGTCAGTGTAAGATATGTGTAATATGTGTAATATGTATACAGTCAGTGTAAGATATGTGTAATATGTGTAATATGTATACAGTCAGTGTAAGATATGTGTAATATGTGTAATATGTGTAATATGTATACAGTCAGTGTAAGATATGTGTAATATGTGTAATATGTGTAATATGTATACAGTCAGCGTAAGATATGTGTAATATGTGTAATATGTGTCATATGTATACAGTCAGTGTAAGATATGTGTAATATGTGTAATATGTATACAGTCAGTGTAAGATATGTGTAATATGTGTCATATGTATACAGTCAGCGTAAGATATGTGTAATATGTGTAATATGTATACAGTCAGTGTAAGATATGTGTAATATGTGTAATATGTATACAGTCAGTGTAAGATATGTGTAATATGTGTAATATGTGTAATATGTATACAGTCAGTGTACGATATGTGTAATATGTATACAGTCAGTGTAAGATATGTGTAATATGTATACAGTCAGTGTAAGATATGTGTAATATGTGTCATATGTATACAGTCAGTGTAAGATATGTGTAATATGTGTAATATGTATACAGTCAGTGTAAGATATGTGTAATATGTATACAGTCAGTGTAAGATATGTGTAATATGTATACAGTCAGTGTACGATATGTGTAATATGTGTCATATGTATACAGTCAGTGTAAGATATGTGTAATATGTGTAATATGTATACAGTCAGTGTAAGATATTTGTAATATGTGTAATATGTGTAATATGTATACAGTCAGTGTACGATATGTGTAATATGTGTAATATGTGTAATATGTATATAGTCAGTGTAAGATATGTGTAATATGTGTAATATGTATACAGTCAGTGTAAGATATGTGTAATATGTGTAATATGTGTACAGTCAGTGTACGATATGTGTAATATGTGTACAGTATGTGTAAGATATGAAGAATGTATGTGTGTGAGAGAAGATGCCTTTGTTCTTGTTTGCCCACGGTTGTGTGTGTATTCGTATTATGACATTCTGCATTTATGCGTTAGAAGGCTCTGGCTCGGTATTAGTTGGCCAATACCAATCAAAGC
>NC_088420.1:29891791-29914291 GCF_034236695.1 Oncorhynchus nerka | reverse complement strand
ACACCATTTTACACAACTGTTTGATAGAGAGAAGATAAGAACGGAATACTATTGCTTCAGCATTTCTCCTCTGCCCTCTCTTCCTTTCATCTGTCTCTTCCTGTCATCATACTTTGTAATCAGGAAAACAAAGCCAAGATAAACCTTGCACACTTCACTTCTAAAACCACTCAGTGTGTGTACAGAACATGCCTGAGTGTATCCAATGTCTTCATACGCTGTGTACTACAACCAGCCTTACTACCCTGCCACTGACCGCACAGCAACATTAGATCAGTGAAATGCAGTGTGTCTAGTCCATATCCACCCTGTATTCTGTATGCATGATCCTGTTTTGATCTGCTTCCATTTTCCACCACCCTCCACATCAGCAGCAGCTGCATCATTTAATGGTCATTTGTAAACGCTGTCAACAGCAATCAGTGATCACTAATCACAAATGAACCAACACTGCGTCTTATTACAGCCTGAATCACAACCATGAATCAGTGCGCTACTCACTACAAACAAAAGAATGGGTGCCTCACTCTCCCACATGCGCCCACTTCTCCCTGTCTCTCCATCCCTCTCTCTCTCTCTCTCTCTGATGCTAAACGATTTCAAGGTGACCCTGGCTGAATTGAGGCGAGTGTTTTCCTCGCGCTGCTCCAGTCTGGTCCCAGTAATTAACACCAGCGCCTAATGAAGTCCAGCTGCTCACCGCGCATGCCAAAAACCGGAAGAGCCCCTGTCAGGCAGCTATCACTCTCCTCACACCCCCACCCCTCTCCTCTCCCCTCTCTATCCTCCCATCCCTGTGTCTGTCCCTTATCCCTCTCTCCATCAACCCCCTGTCCTCAACCTCTCCCTGGCTTGGAAGGTCAGCCTCCCCCTGTCAGTGGCCTCCCCCTGCCAGTGGCCTAGTGTACATTCTGCCCTCCCTCCACCTCTTCACCATCAAAAACACTGCTCATGCAGTCCTCCACTACTTTCCACCTCTTCTCTCTCACTCCCTCTCACTGCCAAATTCCCTTCATTCCCCACCGTCCAACTGATCCCTCTTCATCTCCCTCTTTCCATCTCTCCCTCTATCTTCCTGCCAACTCCCACTTCTCTCTCTCCATCTCTCCATTGCCCTAATAATCTCTTTCACACTCTTTCCATCCTCCCTGCTTCTGTCTGTTTTTACTCTAGTTAGACCAATTAAAGCATAATGTAACCACAAAGTTGCCATACCTTCTTCATTTGAATTCGGGAGTAATTATATTACATGGGGTGTAATATAAAGTATAATAAAAAAGTTTGTAACAAATATTTTCCCTAAAAAGTGAAACCCCAGAAAACCCATGGTAGCTTGAGTGCTAAATCACATCAGGTTGCCAGCTGTACATTTTCCCTCCTGTTGCATCCCGACTTCCCTCTCCTATTTAACCGTGTGATGCTCACTAAAACCCTGTATCAAAGTTGCATGTATCGGTCAGCCCGTCACCTTTCTGGGAGCCACGCTTTGCATCCTGGGAGTGGGGCTTTGAACACAGAGGTTGAGCACCTGCCTCTCCCACCCAGACATACACACACACACAAACATGTGCAAACACACACAAGCGTACACAAACACAGAGGCACATACGGAGAAGCTAATAGCAGGTGGGGGGCCTGTGCCGCGCTGGGATCTCCACCCCCGGCACTCAGCAACTAAAAGGAAGGGGGCGTTCGGGAAACTTTCCCCCAATCATCTCTAGCTGACATTCTGCTTGATCTGGAGAAAGTTGAGCTGTGACATCCTCTCATGCCTCCCACCTGGCTCCCCGCTGATGTATCAGACTCAAATCACTTCCGACAGACAGGAGATGCTAATTAGCGCAGAGGAGTTAGAAACGTAGCATTTTATCTGACTTCATCAGAAAGACTGATCTAAAACCCAATCTGCACATCTTCCATTCTAAATTAACTATGAGATAGCAGGTCATTAGGAGCCTTAACAGAGACCATTGGAGAACCCTGGAGGTCAAAGATCAACTGATTTATTCTCTGCTGATGAACTTATCTCTATTACTCTCCTCCCCGTCCATGACTGCCTCATCCTTTCCTCCATCTCTCCTCCCTCCATCTCTCAATCTCTCACCCCTCCATCTCTCGTCCCTCCATCTCTCGTCCCTCCATCTCTCCTCCCTCCATCTCTCCTCCCTCCATCTCTCCTATGCACTCTGTCCTCCACTGTGAGCTCACACACTCAGGTCAGTGTGATTTATTATGGTGTGTGATGCTCTGCTCCCCTGCACCCTCCCCACACCCCCCACACCCCCCGCACCGCCTCTCACCACTGTAACCAGCACCTTCCTCACCAGCTGCGACAGATGTCGCCGTCACTCGAGAAAATAAATTCAGAATACTTAACGAATTAAGCGAGGAACTAATTGTGGCTGGCCTGTGTTTATCATGCGCAGAAAGGCAAGCGGCTTGTTTGTCTTTTAACAATTACCAGACAAAGCAGGGAGAGGAGGCAGAGAGGGGGAGGAGGGAGTTTAATTGTCCCATTCTTCCCAGCAGCTGGCTCAGCCACACCTGGGCGGGTGTGAGAGCCGGGCGGAGCGAGGGGGAGAGAAGGGCAGGTGCACCTCTGACATCACTAAAACAAGCACAGGCCGACTTAAGGTATGAGACGCAAATACACTCTTTACTACTGTATAACACAGACATCAAGGGCTGGAATTAGTGGTTGTAGACACAAATTACAATTACCTTTGTATAAAACACACACGGAAAAATGAATTACATGTAGCCCCTCTTAATTTCTCATCATTATTCTCATGCACCCTCCATCATCAGGATCTGAGATGCCGATACACAGACGCACGCACGCGCACGCACACGCACAGACACATGTGTGGCAATTTTCCATTCTGTTCCCATACGTTTTGGAGGAGCTCCCCCTGAGCAGTTCTCTTATAGATCTCCAAACAGCTTGTAATTACTTTTAATAGACAGCATAAGAAGCAAATCAAGCGCAAACGTGGAAAAATGAGCTCTCAGGGGGATCAAACAGCACTCAGCCTTGCAAACAAACACTTCACCAACATCTGAGCTATTTCTCCTCTTGCTTTTTTTAAACTTTCAAACATGTCATTCTCAGTGGGGGGGGGAACTAGAGAAACACAGAAGAGAGTGACAGAGACAGAGAGATAGAAAGAGAGGGAGAAAGAAAGAATGACAGGAATACAATGGCCGTAAAGTAGTTACTGTTATTGGGTTAGTTGCTACCTAGATTCTGTGGGAGGCTCTCTGACTCATAAGCACTTCAGTCTGGCTGGCAGCCTACGACCATGTGCACACCTGTGTTCCTGTTACTTAATGTTGTCTGTATGATGAGAGGTCAGCTGACATTCTGCTAAACAATCGACTCCCCTCATATCCAATCGCAATGAAGCAGTCAAGAAGGTCCTTAAAGGAGAAATACCAAATATACATGCCCTCCTGTCTCCCTTCATCCTCCCCTACTCCATGATACCCTCCCTCCCTCCTTTCATGATACCCTCCCTCCCTCCTTTCATGATACTCTCCCTCCTTCCATGATACCCTCCCTCCCTCCCTTCTTCCATGATAACCTCCCTCCCTCCCTCCCAGATACCCTACATCCCCCCCCCCTCACTCCCCTCTGGTGTTCTGGCTGGCTGGCTCCAGGTGGTGAGGGATATGCATGAGGGGCCTGTCATCTGTTCCCATGTTCATAGCATCACCACAGTGTGTTAGTGTGTGTTCAGTAGAGACCAGTAGACAACCAACATCCTCCAACACAACTCATTAACACTATCATGTTCTACAGTCAAGGGAAGGGCAGATATAGAGGCATATTTGAGATGGTGACTATTTGAATGAGGATCATGGATGATACAATAATTATTTAACCTTACTCATGAGCAATGGTGTAATGAGCCTGGACTGAACGCAGAGAGCGGCTTTCATCTGTCAAAAACACTGCCCTATGGCTATCAGGCTGGCACACGACGCACACACACACACTCATGCACCCAGTGGAGTGAGCCATCATCCACATTATCCACATCCATGGACTCCTAAAGCTTCTTGTGTGCTGCCTCATTAAGTCTTCAGTGACACAGAGCCCACACCAGGTCTCTCTCACCAGTCTCTCTCCCTTTGCTCTCTCTTCACCTCACACACACCGACACACACACACTACGAGGAGATTGCTCAAGCACTGCCCAACTGCAGCACAGACAGACATCACTAGAGGCAGATAGCTGGGTTGTCACAGGAAGAGAACAGAGTACAGGTCTGGCCTCAGTATAAAGGGTTAGTCTCATGATGTCTAAAGGATAGTACGTTAAACATCACTCATGCATTAACATATGACTTAAAGTTCAAGACAGCAGGACTATAGTTGGGAGCATTGACCTGATAGTAGGGGCTGATTTACCAGTGAGAGGTCAGGTCTGAGCCAGAGGAGGAGAGGAGTAATAACATGACGACACTACTGTATTGTGAGATCACTTCTGGGTTAAAGGGATCAGCCGGGATGCCTTTCCGCCACTCTGCTCATCTGGGTTCATGCTCGGGGCGCTAGCTCGCTAAGTTCATTGAAATGAATAAGTGAGAATCATGAATGAGATGCATCATTAGCTGGGCTCCCCCAGGGGCACTTAGATTCAGGTGATTGGCTGTACCCTGGGCCTTGCTGGGGGGGTTCATCATGCATACACAGCCATCATCAGGGGTGGGGGTGAACCTTTATGTTGGTGTGCAAATAATATGAGAGTGTTTGCATTGAGAGTGGGGCTACAGCTCCTCTTGACACGGTTGCAGTGCCAATTAAGCATTCTGCTATTTTTTATCTGGAGTATTGTACAATATTTTCTATTGTGTGCATCATGCAGTGTCCTGCCTGTAGCCCTATTTAGCCATATGGGCCGGTCCCCCTCCCTACTCTTTCCCAGTGCTCAACAGGCAGTGAGGCAGGTCTCCATTCACACAGCTTGGTATGGAGAGAGAAGGGGGACAAACCTTGCAGCTGGGCAGGTTCTCCTACAGGCGTCCGACAGGCAAGGTGGGTGGAAAGAGAAGGCAGGGTGACAGTTAGTCAGTAGGTCCATGATTAGATGGGGGTTAGGGGGTTCATACATGGGGTTTATGGTGGGGCAGCAGCTACCATACCATGCACCTGATACTCTTTCTTTATCCAGGCCCGGACTGATGCTCATCCTTCAATATCAAACCAACTCACTCTACTCTGTCGTCACAACACCAAGATTAAAATCACAATTCATGTCCACCAGGAAATAAATATGATGGAAATACCAATGAAGAAACTGAGTCATAAGACTAGAGTGCTCAACTGATGCGGTTGTATATCCAGACTTAGTTTAGGCCTTGCTGAGGGGAGAAACAGTCTGACTCCAGTAGATGCTTTAATAGATGTATCTATTACACTGCTCTCTTCCACGGGTACAGTTACTGGAGTGGGGAAGAGAGAGACACCCAGCCTTGTGATGGAAGGAGGGGGAGAGAGAGGGGACGGGGGTAGAGGGAGAGAGAAAGAGAAAGAGGTGGAGAGAGAGAGGTGGGAGGTGGAGCGAGAGCGAGGTGGAGAGAGAGAGAGGGCTGAATGGGGGGGAGAGAGAGTACAGCTCAATCTACTAATAAAAGCAGATGAAAGTGAGGTTAAACACAATATGCTAATTGAAATGTGTTGGCTGATTAAGGGCGATTGAGAGGAGAGTGGGCGTGCTGTGAGTTCTGGGCGCCGGTGATTAGTGAGGCATTAGTGTCTGCATGCTTTTCCTCAGGATGTGTTGGAGAGCAGAGCCGCGTGCGTGTGTGTGTGTGTGTGTGTGTGTGTGTGTGTGCGTGCGTGCGTGCGTGCGTGCGTGCGTGTGTGTGTGTGTGCATGTGAGAGAGAGAGTGAGTGTAATGTGAGTGTAATGTTTACTCTTCATTTTTATTGTTTATTTCACTTTTGTACATTATCTACTTCACTTGCTTTGGCAATGTTAACATATGATTCCCATGCCAATAAAGCCCCTTGAATTTGGAGAGAGAGAGAGAGAGAGAGAGAGAGAGAGAGGGGGGGGGGTAATGTGTGTGCATGTGAGGTGAAATGAGTAAGCTCCTCATTTCTCCCATCTCAGCCTGTCCTGAAGTGTGTAAGCCCACACGCACTGAGAGCAGCACATGCATCCACACGCACAAAATGGTGCTTGCATATTCTGACCAAATACCAGTAGTAGTAGCAGTTGTACCGCACAAATATTTGTATCAGCTACCATGAGTATTTTTAGAAGAGAAAGATATAGCTGGGTATCGACAACCACAATCTGTATCTCTTTACCTTGTTTATTGCTGTAGGTTGAGTTGCTAAGGCAGTCTTTGCCTGCTTAGAATTCCCTTTTCTGTCTTTTCTCTCTCCCTCACTTCTCTCCTCTCTTTGTGTGTTGGGGTCTCTCAGGAGGACCACACTGGCATTTTCTTTTTTGCAGGCTTTATTGTTTTCCACTGTGCAGCTGCAAACCATGGAGGAGCCCCCTGCAGGTGTGAGTGGTAAGGCTGCCCCCCCCCCCTTCCCTCTGCCTCCCTTCTCTGTCCCCCCCCTGACTCTCCCACCCCTGTCAGCAGGGGAGGCCGACGTGCAGGGCCAGTTGCACCACTGAGCCCTGCCAAACCAGGGCTAAAATTACGCTCTGAATGCATAGAGCACTGTGATTAACCACACAGGTGGGATCCCCAGCCTAGGGCCCTGGGGGGTGGCCCCACTGTGGTGCACAGCACCCCCCCAACCTCACACCCCGCTACGGCACGGCTAGCCTATAAATAGGGAAGATGCAGAACCACGGAACTGTATCCAGTTTCTTAGAACAGTCCTTCCATCCCTATTCCCTTGTCACTATGAGGAAAACAAGATGGCGTCGACACTGCTGAGAGCTTTTGTCTCAAATGTGAAGGCTTTACCACATCATACACATAAGTGTAAGACTTATGTCAACAAAAATAATATGAAAAAGGCATTTTACAATTTATCTCAATAGTAATTTTGTCAAGACTAATTAATAGTTAGTCTTCATGCCCACAATACCACTCAGCTGAGACACTGAAAAAGCAGCCATTGCTAATGACTACACACACTTTTTCAAATATTAGTTTCAATTGTTCCCTACTCACCTCAGCCTTCCTAATGTATTGTCTCCTTGGTATCCAACCTGGACTCAGTGTTATACGTAACATAGATTAAAATCCGTAACGCTCAAATTAGTATGATATGTTACTTTTGGTATGGTATGTATTAATTTGTGGATGTCCATCATCCATTTCGTATGATATATTACAAATTACAATTCGTATGTTATGAGTTACAATTCATACAATATGTTACGAATTGCAATTTGTTGTGGCTAATGTTAGCTAGGTTGCTAAGTGACTAACGCTAATGTTAGCTAGGTGGCTAACATTAGCTAGGCTAGAGGTTAGGGTTTAAGGGTTAGGGTTAAGGTTAGGTTAAAGGGTTAACATTAAGGGAAGGGCTAGCTAACATGCTAAGTAGTTGCAAATTAGCTAAAAAACAGTAAGTAGTTGCAAAATTTCTAATGAGCAAAAATGAGATTCGAACACACAACTTTTGGATTGCTAGACGTTTGTGTTACACCCCCCCTCTTTGTTATTGACTTAAGTAACCTTTTGTCTTATGTGGCCAAATCAAACATAACATTTCCTACTTATTTCATAGTTCCATATTTTTGTTTACTATGTTACATCTAGTTTATGAGACCAGCCTGTGATATCCCTCCATCTGGGTAAAGGAAATGAAAATGATCTGGCCCTCTGACACTCTTTCTCCCTGGGAAATGAGAGGCTCTGGTCCACCAGTCCTATTGTTCAGCATGTGGCCCTGGAAGGGGTGGACTATTATTATTGTGATTATTTCCATCTTTGCGCAGGCACGCAGACATGGGGATCAGTCACAGCCCACACGGCAGGCACGGCGCAGGGCTTTACAACACAATAGCAGAACACTGGGGTGTCTCTACAGGCAGGTTATCACCCCGGGCCAAAATGGCTTCTCTCTCTCCTCTTCTCTGTGTGAGAAATGGGATTTTGTGTGGCTGGCTGTTTAACTATGGGAGTGTGTAGACAATTATCATGGGTGGAGAGTGTACACAAATGGAGTGGTTGGTGGGTGTTAGCATGGACATGTCTATACTTATCGAAAAAGGATAAACAGATCTTGTAAAAATGAATTACTTCCTTTCAAGGAACTCATCAAGTTATTTAGTCCTATTATGAAACATAGTATTACAAATAAAAATGATACCTTACATTAATGACATTTTTAAGAACAGACAGCAGTTTCTCTCTCTCTCTCAGTCAGTTTCCATCTGTTCATCCCATTACAGCTGATGTCGTCTGACAGGGGTTTAAGAGGCCATGGGTACACTACACTCTACTTTGCCCAGTGTGCAGTTAGAGCAGCTTTGGAGGACTCTATCACATTACTGGATTAGATTATACAGTTGGAAGTCTCTCTGCCTCCCTTCAAATCACCTGTCCTCCAGGACAGAGTAAAACACTGGCACTGCCCTGAGGACGCTGCTGTATAATCACATTCCAGTCTAACCTCACAGTGGAGAGACGCTTGACAGGTCAATGACTTGGATACTGAGTGACAGGCTGACAGACCAATCTGATAGGGAAGATCTTTAACAGGGGGAGTGAGGCTGTAACGCAAGTAAACAGGTTTATCTATCTATCTGTGTGTGTGTGTGTGTGTGTATACTGTATGTATGCGTGTGCCGTGTGTATCATGATAATTCTGCTAGCGTAATCACACGTGACACTGTGTGACACTGTCTGAGCAGTGTTGTTAAGCAGTTTCCTCTCCACCCAGGCACACAGCAGTGGTATGTCTACATTAAATAATCAGAGCAGTTCAATCAACAGGCAGCAGGAGAAGTAAACCCACATTCCTCCAGGCCCATTGCCTCCTGGAGAACACCGCTCGCATGGCGTTTGCCTGGCGCACCACTCTGATTAATTAACACCCGCCTTTTGTACACCCCCTCTCTCCAGCTTGATTAAGCTCTCTTCCAGCAGAACGTGCCTGCTCCTCCACTTCTCTCAGTCTCATCGAATGTCATCCGCACTCGAGCTTGGCTAGCAACACAAAAATAAAACCACAGCTAGTGAGGATGCATGAATAACCAGCCATCTGAGGAAATCATCAACTTCAGCGAAATACACATCAGTTTATCTAGACACACCTGTACCCCTTCATCCTTCCCTAGCTGTGTCCCACTCTCACCACAGACTGTATTTACGGAGTTCACGCACATCTTCAAAGCTAAGCAAGTGTGTGTGTGTGTGTGTGTGTCTGCCCATCCACACGCTCTGTGGGGTGGACGTGTATGAGGAAAGAGGAAAAGTGACAATTGGGAAGTCAAACATAGATCCTACACACAAGCGTGGGGTGGGGTGGGCTCACACAGGAAGGGGCTGGGAGCAGCCAGCATTCAGCAGATGATGGAGTGTTCAGGATGCAAACTGAATGATATGCAGTGTCACCTCCTTGTTAATGATCATTCCTACACAAAGCTGTGAGGGGGAGAGCAGTGGTATGATCATACCTTCACAAACATCACTGTGGATAACAGGGCAGGATGAGTGGGTGTGTGGGGTGTCTCTCTGCACATCCTCACTGTGCAAATGTGAAGAGTGCAGGGAACATACAATGGGGAGGGGAAGTGTGTGTGTGTGTGTGTGTGTGTGTGTGTGTGTGTGTGTGTGTGTGTGTGTGTGTGTGTGTGTGTGTGTTTGCAAGTTAGTTTATTTCAGGTTTCTCAGTTACATCAGGGGAGGGGCTGAGGTAGCATAAATGACAAAAGACACCCACCAAAGTGCACCCACAACACACACACCTCTACCACACACAGACCTGGGATGGCAGACGAACATCAATAACATTTATGGAAATGGAAGGTGAGTGTCAGAACACCTGCAAAGTAGCGGAGAGGAAGAAATGAAGTGGACATGATTACCCCAGATGACAAATGGTTAGACAGAAGGGCACATCGCTGGTGCTTTATCATTAGTGATGTGGCGTACAGAAAACACACTGACTGGAGTCATCTTGTTGTAGATCCCTCTCTCCTGAACAGCCTCTCTGCCACAATGGGGATAAAGACAGTATCCATCACCTTACAAACGGTGAGCAATGGATTAGAATGAAGAATGTGTTGACTGTTACTACTCTTCTAGTGAACAAACTGATTTCAAATATAAAAAAAAGTGCAAAAGGCAAAATCCCAACATGTTTTAGGAGGTTGGAAATGCGTTGTTAGGAGGTTGGAAATGTGTTGATGGTCCAATGCAGCTGTTTTTACCTCAATATCAAATCATTTCTGGGTAAAAATTAAGTACCTTACTGTGATTGTTTTTCAATTAAAATAGTTTTTTAAAAAAGCTTCTAAGCAAAATTCTTGCTTGAGAAATTGCTCTTTGCTAAGACTGTCTGGTTGCTGTCTAAGTGGGGAGGGGAAAAGTGAAAGCTTGTTGTTGGCAGAGAGATTAGGAACTCTTATTGGTCTATTAACTAATTGTCTAATTGTATATTAACTAATGTCTCAAGGCAGACCAAAACTCCATCCCACCAGAACAGGCTGACATTTCAGGCAGTCTTTTCAAACAGCTCTTACACTAAAGGGGCAGTATCATCATTTTCACAATGTTGCAGTATTACACAGCAAAATCACACTTTTTACTTTAAACGCGTGAGAACTAATACTTGTGCATTCTGAAGGGTTTCTATAAGGAGAAATGTGGAGAGTAAATACCAAAGCTCAGTGATAACCTCAGCAGTCATATATCAAACCTGACAGATAGTGTAGCTTTTTAATGATTGTTTCGTAATCTGCCCAAGAAAGAGAGTAGCGAAAGGGAGAGCAGAAAACTCTCCTCCTCTGTGATCTCTTCAATTTTCTCACCAAAGACGCCTCACCAGATAAATGTTAAGACTCTGCTCTTTTTCACTGCTGAAAAGACGTCATCAATCTTTGAAGAGGGGTTAGAAAGAAATAATAAAATAATAACAGTACTTAAAATAATCTTCCTCAATTCCATAATTAATCTCCTCCAGCTTTTCTAACAATTATGATGTTAATTAACCCAAAATTCCCTCCATGGCGGCTGAGAGAGAGAGCCAAGCATTTAAAAGCGCTCCCCCTGCCCCTCTTCCAGCCGCCCCATCACCCCATCACAGAACAGTCTTTTAGGGGGAGAGAACTCTGAAAGGAGATGATTTTCAGGGTGGAGGAGATGGAGATGAGAGAGAGCATGGGAACATGGATGGGTCTTCAACCCTCATCAGAGAGCGGAGAGAAAATGAACACAGGGTGAGGCTGGGGAAGGAGGAACGGAGGAAATTAAGTCAACAGTGGAAGTGAGAGAAAAAGAAAGAAAACTGGGCTGGTGAATGAATCCAATGGAGAATGTCTGTTCCCAGCCAGACTCTGGGCTGGTGCAGGCAGTAGGCCTGTATACTATAGCTGTGGTTCTGTTCTGTACCAGCCCTCTCTCTCAAGACACAACTACTGCAGGACTCGGGAGGACCCACGCACTGAAAATACATCAACCGGCACAACTCTAGTATCAGCTGTCAGGCCTGGAGAAGGATAGGGAGTCGCTGCGGCTCCCAGCGTTCTGCCGTTTGTTCTCCCAAATTACTCACAGGCCAAGCTCGTTAATCTACACTATAGTACGCTGCTGCAGCAATTATTACTTCACAGAATAACAACACAGAGGAAGCCCGTAAAAACTACAGAGGAACTTTTCAGTTAAACGCACATCGCAGCAAACCGGGAACATTCTCAGAACATTAGCTAAGATTCCCATTAAATTTGAGTTAATGTTTTATCTAACATTAGGATGATAACATCCTTAGAATGTTTTGATAACATTTTTTTATACATTGTTTCATGAAATATCCTTAGAATGTTCTCCTAACATTCACTAAATGTTGTGAACAACATCTCTAACCACCACCACAGAATATTCCCCAAAAGTTCTCATTAGGTTTCCAGGTAATGTAATAATCAGTAATGTTACCAGTAATGTTTTCCCAGCAAACCAAAATTGGTTCTGTGAAAGTTCCCAGAACATTCGTTAGGTTGCGGCAAACGTTCTCATAACACAAAAACTGTCCAGTCATGCTGATGATTATTATGATAATGTTTGTATAAAATGTTCCCCTCATGTTGCAATAATGTTCCCAGACACATTTAGTCTGTTCTCTAAAAAGTTTCAGAATGTTTCATTAGGTTGTGGGGACATTACAAAAGATATGTTCCCAAAACACAAAGAACTGTCCATTTGTGAGGAGGATTCTTCAATGTTTCTTTTAGGGTGCAAAAAAACATTCACCTGATGTTACAAGAACATTCCCAGTACATATTTGGTCTGTTCTTTAAAGTCTCCCAGAATGTTTCTTTATGTTGGAACATTGTGGGCCAATGGCAAGAGATAGGTTCCCAAAAAACAAAAAATTGTCCAGTTGTGCTGACATTCAGTTAATGCTTGTATCTGGGTGCAAAAAACATTCCTTTGATGTTGCAAGAATGTTGACAGAACCCCCTTTCTGAGTTCTTTAAAGGTTCCCAGAACATTTCATTCGGTTGTGGGAACAGTGTGGATACATTACAAGATACAAGAGATAGGTTTCCTATCTTTAAGAGATAGGTTTCCTAATGTTTAAGTTAGGTTGCACAGGACATGCCCTTAATGATATTCACGAAGGTTGCACAAAACATTCCCACAATGTTGCATAATGTTCAATAACTTCCAAATAAGTCAGTTTGTTATGACATTCATAGCATATTGGTTTTATTGGTTTTAGATTGAACATAAAATAAAATAGAGTGTTATATGGGGACATTTGAATAATTCAGAAAATGTTTTATGTCCTGATTGACCATATTAGACTGAAGAAAATACCTCTGTACTACAGCTATCCCTTGGTGACACAGTGGGTTAATGATCTAACTGCAAAGCTGAAGATTGCAGGTTCATTCCCACATACTCTTGGTAAAATAAAAAATAGAAGAATTTGAGGCTCAGATATAATCTACTAAGAGAGCATGTCCAGATGTATGAATCCAGCCAGAAATGCAGAATTTAGACCAACTGTAAAAAATTAAACGGTGTAAAAATGGACTGTTCAACTTTTAAAAACGCAGACGATATAATTCCTACTTTGAGACTCTTGATATGGTCCCCCCTCTTATTTGACATGATCTGAGAAGATCCTGTATCACCACTCATAGTCTTAGATGCGTTGGAAATATGAGCCTAGAAGTATGCAGCATATAAAGAGGATGGGGAAGTGATGGTGAATAACCCAGTTCCTGTATTTCCCTGTGTTAGTTATGTCTAAGAAGGCTAGAAAGGATAAGGAAAGGGCTGACCTAGTCAGTCTTCCACATCTAACGCAACCCAGCGTGGAATTCCTGATTAACATTTTTTATTGAACCTTTATTTAACCGATTGAACATACCGACATTGCTATATACTGAAACAAGAACATGTAAGAGAGCTGGAGGCACAGAGGATAAAAGACCTGGCTTGGGAACCAAACATTGCAGGTTCAAACTCCACATGTGCAGACTGTCAACATATGAAGTGTACAAAATATGGATGCGTGTGTATGATTAAATGCTGTTTGAATGTCCTATGAACTAAATTAAAATGCCACGTGTCTCTATACTGTACCCTCTTCAAATGCAAATTGCTATTAAATCTGGTGAGAAACATAATGGGGATGTATTCCAATCTGCATTATCATGTTTTAAGGAGCTATACATTCTAATGTTGAGATTGTTGTGGTAATATTAGGTCAATCTTAAGTATAACATTGTCTAAATGTTCTTGAAATGTTCTGAGGACCTCCAAGACAAGGTCAAATGTATATTGCGTGAACATAATTGGAATAATATGTTAAACCTAAAACAAATATGCTCTGAACGTCATACAAACAGACTTATCTGGAAATTGTGGAATATTGTGGGAATGTTCTGTGCAACCTATGTAAATATCAAAAGAACAACTCCAATAACTTAATTAAATGTTATAGGTGTTGTGTCAAACATTCTTACAACATTATAGGAATTTCCTGTGGAACCTAACAAAAACGTTATCTGAATGTGAGCACAAGTGGGCAGTTTTAATGTTCTGGGAATCTGTCTATTATCATAGAACATTTTCCACAACCTAATACATTTTCTTACAGGAACAATTAGGGTGAGTGCCTTGGGGATTTGAACCAGCAACCTTTTAATTACTGGACGAATGCTTTTAACCGCTAGGCTACCTGCCACCCAATCAGACCTGCAACTGCGGCCTCAGCTGTGCAGTCAAGTGTTAAACAATGGAACAGCTGTCGAGAGCGGTGGCAGCTTCAGAAATAGAGCTGTTCATTTCACCGGTCTGTCTCACACCTGTGTGCTGTGCAGGCCGGGGAGAGAGAGGGCGAGGGCTAGGCCAAAGAGAAGGCTGTGCAGAGAGGAAACCCAAAGAAGAGACACAAAGATAAACACACACACAGGAAATGGTGAGGCTGACTCACCGATCATGTGATTGGCGACGTGGATCTGGATCTCTCGCTCTGTCTCGAAGGTCATTTGGCATTTGATGCACTGGTACGTCTTCTTCTGCAATGCAACAGACAGGTAGACAAGAATTTTAGAGAGGTTATCAAATTACTTTTTCATTCACAGCCAGAGCGTGCACCCACACACTCGCTCTCCTGACACAAAAATAATGTACTGGTGGGAAGAGGGGGGGTTCTGAGGTTTCTCCTTGCTGTTGCATTGAGCTGAAACAAAGGCACAGGTAAAGATTGAGCATCCCTGGGACCTCACTGTCAATATCTAGTAGAGCGAACAGGCCGTACAATGCCTCAGCTGGGCTGAGCTGCAGGAACCACTAGGGCCCACTGAAACGCAGCCATGAATTCACACATCTAACTGAGCACGACTTTCTACTGACACGCTACACACTGGGAACAGACACACTGCTAGAAAATACTGCTAAAATATTAGGGATTTTAAAAAGTGGGAACAACATTTCAGATCACTCTAAAAGCATTAGGAATGACTGAATAATATGAATTCGCTTTGAAGTTTTAATCAATTCACTAGATGTTTCTAAATGCAGGGCCATTTAACTTTTTGTTGAATTGGTAATGTGTTCTATTTCTTTTATACCACAGAGGACAATGTTGCGTATTCACTATGTGATTGATTTATCAATTGCTAAATTAAACCTCAGTTACCTTAACCTTAGAATTTTCACATATTGTATGTAGATCGTAATATAAATCAGTATGCTGAGCCATAGTGGAGAATATGGTGAGAGTGTTCTTACTTTAGGGACGGGCGAGGCATCCGTCACCTTCTTGGCCCCACTGGTCTCCGGGCTCATCTCGGGGTGGTCCACCTGAACGTGGCTCTCCAGGTCCTCTAGGGTCTCAAACTTCACAGCACACTCGGGGCATCGCAGCACCGGCGCAACCTTCTCTCCCCCGGCCTCCTGGGGAGTGGTGCCCCCGCTGGGAGACTGGCCGTTGGTAGCCCGGCTCATACAGCCAGCACACAGCCCATAGGGCAGCCCGTTCACATCCAGCTTCACCAGCTCCTGCTTGTTCTTGAACTCCTTGAGGCACAGGGCACACTTGTAGTGCTTGTGTTGCTGCAGCTGGCCGTTGGGGGAGGAGGAGGCCGATCCACCCCCGCCCCCACTGCCCCCGCCGGCTGAGAGCTTCTGCATGTGGAAGGTGCCGTGGATCTTGAGCTCCAGGGTGGAGGTGACGGTCTGCATGCATACCACACAGCGGAAGCCCGTCAGAGAGTTCCTCAGGTCTGGGTGCATCTGGCAGTGCTCTATGAAGTCCTCCTCGCTCTGCAGGGGCATCTTACAGATGCGACAGGTGCCCGTGTCCAGGCTTTTGCTGTGGGTGACCTTGTGTTCAGTGAGCGTGAGCAGGGAGGGGAAGCGCTCTCCACAGATGGGGCACATGTAGTGCTTGGCTGGGCCACGATGGGTCTGGGCGTGCTCCCTCAGGCCATTCTCAGAGAAGAAGGTCCGTGAGCACACGTTGCACTTGTGATTGCCCTTGATGAAGTCGGCCTTCTTCTTGCGGGTGCCGGCGTCGTCGTCCCCGGGCTGGATGTTGTGGTCCCTCAGCCGGTGGTTCTGCAGAAGACTCTCCATGGTGTAGGCCGCCCCACAGATGTCACAGGCGTACATGGGCTCTGAGTTGTCCAGCTCCTCCTCTCCTCCGCTGGCCTCATGGCTGTTGGCTACGTCCTGGCTGGCATTCTTCAGCAGCATGCTCTGCAGGTCAGCCTGCTCCGTGGTCACTGTCGATCTTTCGCCTCCTCCCCCACGCTTGGAGCTCTGGGTCACCCCGTTGGGTGTACCATTCTGGCTGCCCCCATTCCCAGTGCCATTGCCCCCGTCGAAGACACAGTGCTTCTCCCTCAGATGCCTCTCCAGCAGCACAATAGCGTGAAAGGCCTTGCCACAGAAGCGGCAGTTGAACTTCTTACTGTGGGTGGTGATGTGGCACTGCAGTTCCACCTCTGTGCCAAACGTCTCCCCACAGAATATGCACTTGCGGGCCTTGCCGGCGACCGCAGGGCCAGTGGGGTGTCCCAGGTGGCTGTGCTTGACATGCAGCTGGAGGTCACTCTCCTTCCGGAAGTCCCAGGCGCAGGCCGTGCAGCGGAACATCTTCTTCTCATTGCTGTGCTTGACAGCCAGGTGGACCTGGATGGACACCTTGGAGTCAAACACCTCCTGGCACAGCGTGCAGTGGTACAGCACAAAGGTGTGCATGTCCAGCAGGTGCTTCTGCAGGTCGTCTACAGAGGAGAACTGCTTATCACAACTCTCACACACGTACTGTGTGGACGTGGTGGTGTAGTGGACTGTCAGGTGCTGCAGCAGAGACTCCTGGGAGTCGAAGTCCTCTTTGTTGCACTGCGGGCAGGACTGCCTCCTCAGCAGCATCTCCAGGTGGGACTTGAGATGGGCCTGGAAGCTCTCGAAGCTGCTGAAGTGTAGGTCACACTGGTTGCAGGGGTAGTCTCCATTGGACCCTGCCAGGGTAGAGTCCCCAGCCAGCCTATGGCGTTTGGGGGAGGAGATTTCAACATCAGACGAAGCTGGGCTAAGGTCAGCCACCTTGGCTTGCCGCTTGTTATTGGCCAGTGGGATGTTCTTGTGGTTCTCCTTGATGTGCTTGGTGAGCTTGAGCAGGGAGCCAAAGATGGGTGAGTTGGTGCAGTATGGACAGGAGTAGACCTCCATGAAGGACTGGGAGGGCTGCAGAACGGGGGACTCCATCTTGGGAACCCCTCCTCCGCTGCAGTGGGTCTGCTGGATGTGCTCTGTGAGAGAGGACTCTGTGAGGAAACCCATGGAGCACTGGTTGCAGAAGAAGGCGTGGTTGCCCTCCAGGGTGGTGGAGCCTGCGACCATTCCTCCAGGCAGGCAGTGGGACATGCGGATGTGCTCCTGCAGGGTGTTGATGTCTGCAAACATGTCTGGGCAGTAGTTGCAGTGGAAGGCCGACACGTTGGTGAACTGGAGCAGGGGGAAGGCCGCTGAGACGCCTCCGCTGCTTCGGTGGGCTTTGCGGACGTGCTCGTTGAGGTTGTAGAGCGTGGGCAGGGTGTCCAGACACAGCTGGCAGGTGTGGTTCTGCTGGGGCTTGTCTGCATGGATGGTCTTCAGATGGATCTCCAGCACGGCCAGGCTGTTGAAGTCTCTCTTGGAGCAGTAGGGGCAGCTGTAGGTCACCTTGGCCATCCAGTGACCCCCATCGTCGTGGTCAGAGTTGGGGGCCAGCTTGCGGCGGCTCTGGGTGGGCTTCAGGGTGGAGTCAGGGGTGGAACCCCTCTCCAGAGAGGCACTGGAGTCTGGGGTGGCGCTGCTCATGGATGCCACGCTGCCCAGCACTGGGTCAGGGCTGGCACTGTGGTTACTGGAGTCGGGCTGCCGGTGGCTGTCCAGGTGGCAATAGACGTCCTCCACAGAGGGGAACTGCTCCAAGCACACAGGGCACTTGTGTTTACGGTTGGCGTGGGACCTTTCGATGTGGGAGAGCAGCGGGCCCTCGTCGCTGAAGATCTCAGGGCAGTGGATGCACTGCAGGTCAACGCGATCAGACAGCTGGGGGTGGCGGGTCACTACGTGCTTCTCCAGCTCGTCTGTCTGGCTGAAGGTCTCCTCACAGTAGTCACACATGTATGGGTCCTGGTCCATCTCCCCTCCACTGCCTGCATTGCTGCCACGCTTCCCCCCTTCCTTTTCAGCACGCAGGGCCAGGTGCTCCTTGTTCTTCCTGTGGGCCTGCATGTGACTCTGTAGAGAGGATGTGGAGGAGAAGCCTCTCTTGCACACGCTGCACTTAAAGGGCTTGCTGGAGCTGTGGGTCTTCAGGTGGATCTTGAGATGGTCGCTGCGGGAGAAAGCCGCCTCACATTCCTGGCAGCTGTACTTCTTGTCTCCGGTGTGGAGCTTGACGTGGCGGTCGCGGCTGCGCTTGTGCTTGAACAGGCGGCTGCAGAAGGTGCACTTGAAGGGCAGCTTGTCGCTGTGGATCTGCTCGTGGCGCTTCAGGTAGCTGAGGCGGCTGAAGGACTTGTCGCAGAACTGGCAGGGGTAGGGCAGCCCCGCGCCCCCTTCTTCCTCCCCTGTGCCCATGCCCAGATCACAGCAGCCATCCCCCAGCATCTGTGACGGCGATGCCACGTCTTTGCTGGAGGGAGAGGACGCTACCCAGGAGAGCCCAGGGTCATCATCACCATCTGCAATGCAAAACACAGACAGAATTAAAATGTTAGAGAGGACAAGAAAAAACATCTAAATAGAAGCTAAGAATTAAAGACACGTATTCCCACAGGATTGAATAAATAAGGACAAAGTGTATTTTCTCTCTCTTTATAATCCCTTAGAAAACATCCCTCACTCCCCTCTAGAATTACATCTGCCTCATCATATTTTCATTATAGGGACCAGATTGAAATTCCAAAAACCTATTAGAAGACACTGAAATAATGAGGATATCCTTATATGACAAAGTGAATGAAATAAAACATGGGATTATGCTTTTCTCCAGTTTAGTTCAGACAAAAGTCTATTAATGCATACATGATATAAATACACACAAAGCAGATCATATATTCATTCTGCCCTGCTTTGTGCATTCTGAGGGGGCCTGACAGCCCACACGTCATCTATTTAGCATCTAAACTAGAGTAGAGAAGAAGAGAGGAGAGGAGAGGAGGGGATGGGAGAGGAGAAATCCTCATGACTTATTGAGCAGGAATGCTGCGAGCCTGGATCCCACGGTGGCGCAGACAAAAGCCAGAATTCTCCAGCTCAGCCTGTTTGTTTGCTTTATTTGACTGCGTTTTACACTTTGCTCTAAATGGATGAATAGAGAAGCCTCTGGTATTCCTCATCACACATAACCAAATGTTTACAATAAGTACACAGCCTCCCCCTTTCCCCTATCCACACATACCACATCTTAGAAAAAGCCTCCTGTGTAAACGACTATATAGCCGGATGGCAGGTGATTCAATCTCATTTGTATTTTGGCATGACCACTCTCAAATAAATGACTGTCTTCTCAATGTTATTATGTAACAAAACAAAAGGCATAATATTGGGGCAAGGAATATTTAAATATTGACAACAAAAACAAATTCTGCGAGAGAATAGCCTAACCTTGAAAGCACTTGGTACAGACTTCTCCCTGTAAGCAACTGTGAGTATGTCCCCCTCCCACCACCCCTCCTACTATATGTGTTATACAAAGGTGTGCACAGCATATTTGGTGGAAAATAAATTCATGTGATGAATCGATGCACTTGAAAATGTAGGTGGTGTGCGGAGCAAATAAAACTCCACAGGGGTTTGTGGGTAAGATTTTTATAAAAACATGAATTATGAATTTAGCTTGGAGCAAGGAAAGAATCCTCTGTTGTAAAAGACTATAAAATAGAGATATCACATAGACCATCAAGGCAAAAGGAGAGATGCCATCCAGCAGCCAATATCAGGAGAGAGGAATATTACAGGATTAGAAAATGTCAAATTAAGACATGAGCATGAACAAGAAGAAAGAGAACGGACAGAGATAGTGAATAAAAGTATTTTAAGAGGATTTGTTCAGGAGACACTAACAATGACTGATTGTTTCATTTCTTTCCTACACCCCATACCAGGAGCACTGCTTTGTTGAGAACCTACATCTAAACACAAATGTTATTTTTGAGCCCAGAAGTGTAGTAACTGGAATTGCTTGAATAGAGATCCAAGTACCGCCGCCTGCATTGTGTGTGTGATGTATTTATATGTGTGTGTTGGAGTGATGGAAGGGGGGACAACTCTTTTTCTCAGATTACAGTTAAGGCCTATACACCGCTGTCTCCACAGCTGGTGTGTCTGGACAAGCCCCTCCCTACTGTAGCCATTCCCCCCAGTCCTTCTCTAATGTCTTTGTGTCCGTGTCAGAATAAGAGTCATCCTGTCACAAGTTAAACCCTGGCAACACAGGAGAGAGAGAAGCCCTCGGCAGCCCCAAGAAAGTGAGGGGAAGAAAAGCCCAAAGGGCCTTAACTGAGGTGAATTCTTTGGCTACACAATGAAAGTGTGGCCCCTGACAGGTTGGTCTCTGATGTGAGCCGAGCGGAGGTGAGAGAGCAGAGGGGAGAGCTGCTCACGACTGACAGGTACTCCGTCCTGCTGAGCCCCAGCCATGTACTGCCCCACAGCACACCACATACAAAGGAACACTTGCTTGAGCATGAAGAAGAAGTAGAAGGGAAAAAAAGATAACTAAGAAGTAGGGGAGGAGGAGGAAGAAAGAACGGTGAGGGAATGGGAAAAAAAATCCTGGCACATTTGGTCATTCAGGCAAATTATAAATCTATTAATGCTAATGCAATCCCTCTGACTGAGACAGAATGTGAGAAATCACTTTTGAGAAAGAAGGAGATTATAGTCATTAAATAGCCTTAATCCTCAGAAGTGTGGCTGTCGGAAAATGGAAGATCACATGGCTTTTAGAGGGCTTTTGTCATCCGTCCGCCGGGGGACTTGGCAACGGCACTAAACAGGGTAAGAAACGTCTATGAAAAGTTAAATTAGAAAAGAAAGCGAAAAGAAAGAGGGGGAGAGGCGAGGGGGAAGCCGAGAGAAAAGCGAGAAAAGACTGGAATGGGCACACAAACACACGCTGCTGCCATGTCTCCTCGCTCCAGCATTCCCGAGGCAGCCCTGACAGTTTCTCCATCTTTATCTCACTCTCCATGTCCATTCCCCACTCCGTCCACCACGTCTTTCATGTTGTGACTCATTACTGAATTAACAGGCTGCATTCATGGCTGCCCCTGGCGCTGGCCTTCACCTCTGCTGCCCTGGCCCATGTGGAAGGGTGGGGCCTGGCAGGCAGGAGGGAAGGGCCTGGCAGGGAGGAGGGAAGGGCCTGGCAGATGGAGACACTCTTAGAGGAAGAGCGGCCATCCCACCTCCAACTAGGCCCCAGTAATTGGAACCGGCCGAAGAAAACACATGGCCAAAGAAGAAGGCCCAAACTCAGCTCTACCCGAGCCTGAGCAGAGTGATGGTGGATGGAGCATGGATGGCCACTTTGGTGTAAGGTTCAAGAGGAGGCCCCATACCGCACCACCCCCCACCACCATGCTCCATCCAGGCTGGGCCGGCCCGATGACGCCTGTCCCCGTCTAATAGGCTGGCCAGCCAGCCGGCATGCAGAGGCCAGAGCGTGGAGGAAACGTGATAATGAAGACGCGCCCAGCCTGGCGTCCCCAGTCTCTCGCCCGCTCTTCCCCTCATCAGACACGAGGACAGAGGTCGGTCTCCCCATGCCAACCCAGAGTGCCTGCTTTTGTGGTTTCTCCTCTGAAGTAGAGTAGAAACACAGCCTCAGATAGTAGCCAGGCTGTTCATTAGAGCAGGACAGCTCCAGGAGGCAAGTACTGATGATGACATAAGCTCCCTCTGCTTCCACATGATGTCTACAACACTGGCAGACTGACTGACTAATTCCTTCCTTCATGTCCATCAATGGTTACAACTAGCTTTCAAGACACCAAAACAATGTGATCATTAATAATCTGTTCTATCAACTGTAATGCCACTAAACCTGTTCCATATGCATATGGAGATAATCTGCAGTGTCAACGTGCTCCCTCGGGTGGAGAACAAGAGCAAACAGCCAGCTTGACTGGGCTGACATCATCTCTCTGTTAAGACTTGATTAGAAGCAGGGGTCTGTTTCTAGGTGTTTAGAGAAAACAGCAGTCTGGAACCCATGCCTTGGAGAACTGTGGTGTCTCTATTATATGCACGTTACGTCTTGTCAACAACACACAATATGGTTTGGAGCAGGACAAAAACAAAGGGGGTAACCATTATCTATGGCTAATCAATCGT